>NC_074698.1:7594226-7734226 GCF_029448725.1 Salvelinus fontinalis
AACCATCCTCTCTGTGTTTGAATTGTCCCTTGGGTCCGCTGACTTACAATCTCTTTCAATATTTACAGATTCCGTGATGCTAACCCTCATCCATGATCCTCTCTGTTTATTTACCAGAATGCCATGGTGTCGTTCAAGGAGCTGTGTGGTCTGACGCCGGCGGCCAACATGAAGCAGTGTATCCTGACCGTGTCCACGTGGCTGATGAACAGCGAGCGAGCGCTCAGGGTGACCGTGGACCTGAGTCAAGCCTACCCCACCATGGAGGCCCACGGGCCCGTCCCCGAGCTGCTCCGCAAGGTCCTCAACGCCTACGACATGGTACGCTACAGCGGCACCACATAGGCATAACATGCACTGCAGAGCTACCGTTCTGTTGAGGTCGATGTTGTATTCGGAGAGATACGTTTTGTGGGTAAACGCTGAACGAGTGACGCGAGCGCAACGGCGGTTAATTGGCGTGTGAACGTTGTTCACTAAAAAGGTGCTATGAAATGTAAACGCATCACAACCTGGTAAGGTGACATGCTATAACACCCTTGTGCACTATACAGTCTTAAGAGTCTGTTGCACACTATGCCTTGAAATAATACTATCAGTGTAGGAAAATGTTATCAATTGTTAGCACATTATGACACAGCCAGGCAACCTGCCACAGATGACTTCCACCACGGGGAGTGAACAAACCATTTCCTATAGCTACTGCGGCGCTGTGATAAGCGCTAACTCATCCCGGAGCAGTTCACCCTGCTGTGCTTCCGCACGGCATCCCATCATGCCCTGTGCCTCCCCAAGCCGTCACTCTCCATCCTGGCTGCTGTCTGATCTGTGATAACAACCAGCTTATTCATTATTCACCAGGCACCTACTGGTACAGGCCAACACAGGGGTGGTTAAAGTCCCCCCAGCGCTCAGAGCAAGTCAACACCCCACTATTCCACCTCCCTGATGGAGATTGTTTTGACCTGTTGAACTGGGTCATCAGAGAGGAGCTGTTGTGGTGTTGTAGCTACATGACATTACTGTTCATATCCCAGTCACTCCTATTGCTGAAACCTAGAGTGCAACGACCTCATATAAGCTCCATAGCTGAGGCTCTAAATAGCGTATTTTAACCAGCTTTCTCCCTGGGCGTGCTTGTCTTTGAGTACCTCTTATGACCGCGGTATATTACATTCACATGTGAAGAGCTTTAATGAAGAGCCTAAATGAAGGGCCTAAAAATAATTCCACTGCTGTTCCATTGCAACATTCCTCTGCTCCCAGCCTCCCAGCGTCAGCTAGCAGAGTCCCGACAGCTGAGGAGATGAATCTACAGTGAGGCTGAGTGTGTCTGAGACAGAGGCTGCCTGTCCTGAGCACAGGGTCAGTCAGCTGAGTGTTACTGTGTGCTTCCAAAGATTAGTCCATTGGCACACGCCCCACTCTCAAGAACAGAGGCTCCAGTGTGTGTGTGTGTGTGTGTGTGTGTGTGTGTGTGTGTGTGTGTGTGTGTGTGTGTGTGTGTGTGTGTGTGTGTGTGTGTGTGTGTGTGTGTGTGTGTGTGTGTGTGTGTGTGTGTGTGTGTGTGTGTGTGTGTGTGTGTACCAGCCCTAGCCATTAAGACATTAATGGTTGTCCTCATGTGGGCTGGTTGGACGCAGGCGCCGTAGCCTAGGAGTGAACTGAGCATCAGCAGATTGGAACTCTGTGGTCAGCGCCCTTGAGGCCAGGCCAGAGAGACCCAGCTCAGCCTGAGCCAATGGGAGCCAGCCCCCTGTCCTGTCTGCTGACCAATATGATCCCAGATCCATTGGCCCTGTACCAGCCCACACACAGTGGCCTGCTTCTTGTCTCTGTGCTCTTAACTAAAGTGTGAAACTTCATTAGCGTTCTCCTGACTGCTGGGTCAGGCCAGCTGCTTCTCGCTGTCCGTGGGAGAGAGGCTGTAAAAGCAGAAGGTTTTCAGTTCAGGTCACAGGGTTGGGGATTGGAACTGGGCGAAAGCTGTAAGGCTGGCTCAATGCTTCCAGGAACACAGGTAGGGGACCAGACGGGGGCTGCATCACAACATAGCACCCTATTCCCTATGTAGTGCACTACTTTTGGCCAGAACCCTATGGGCTCTGGTCAAAAGTAGTGCACTAAATATGGAACAGGGTGTCATTTAGGATGCAACCAGACTGTTCTCACCTCCTGTCCTCTACTGTATCACCACATGATCAGGACTCTGTCATCACTCGCCGTGTGTGTGTGTGTGTGTGTGTGTGTGTGTGTGTGTGTGTGTGTGTGTGTGTGTGTGTGTGTGTGTGTGTGTGTGCGTGTGCGTGTGCGTGTGCATGTGTTTGGTCTGTGTGTGTGTGCGTGCGTGTGTGCGTGCGTGCATGTGTTTGGTCTGTCTCTGTGTGTGTGGGTGTGATTCCCAGGGTCTGGCCATTGCAGAGGGAGAAAAAAGTTTATAAAGAGCGAATGATCAAAGGACTTGAGAAATGTTGACATAACCTCTTTCTCTTCCATCCAATGTCTCTGAGAAGTATTTCCCTTTAGACTTTGTTTTTCATTATTCCTATGGTATTTCCCCATGTTTGGCTATGCGTACATTCAATGACAATTCTGTGTTATTCTTTACTAAGAGGTATTGTTTCCAATGTCCTGTTTAGGCTTGTCTACAGTAGGACTCATGGCATAAGAAGTCCCTCTGCGACACAGGAATTGCTTGATACTGTACGACCTCACTTCCTTTTGCGTAATCTTGTCCCGTTTATTTCTCTATAGATGATTCAGACGAGCCGGACGCTGATCGAGTCAGCTGACGTGGTCTACTCCAAGCTTACACAAGCACAACGGGCAGGTAAGGCTTTGTAGTATTCACTTTACCAGTGACATGGCCTGGTAAAGTGTCGTCTCCTGAGGTCGGCAAGACAGCACAAACAGATCTCGGACCAGTCTATGCCACAGGTCAGGAGCTTCAACAAACCCAGACAACCTGCCCTCACTCCCATCCCAAACTGGTCTCTGATCAGTCTTTCTATTACATTTTTTTACCAGGTAAATTGACTGAGAACACATTTTCATTTACAGCAATGACCTGGGGAATAGTTACATGGGCGAGGAAGGGGGATGAATGAGCCAATTGAAAGCTGGGGATGATTAGATGGCCATGATGGGATGAGGGCCAGATGGGAATTTAACCAGGACACCAGGGTTAACACCCCTACTCTTACAATAAGTGCCATGGGATCTTTAGTGACCACAGAGAGTCAGGACACCCATTTTATCATCCCATCTGAAAGACAGCACCCTACACAAGGCAATGAGATATTATATAACACCACTTCTAGCAGCATATGGTCTCTCATTCAGGGACAGACCAGGACCAACCCTGCTTAGCTTCATAGGCACAGCAGTGGAATCAGTTTTTCACAATTCCTGACATTTAATCCAGTAAAAATTCCCTGTCTTAGGTCAGTTAGGATCACCACTTTATTTTAGGAATGTGAAATGTAAGAATAATAGTAGAGAGAATTATTTATTTCAGCTTTTATTTCTTTCATCACATTCCCAGTGGGTCAGAAGTTAACACACACTCAATTAGTATTTGGTAGCATTGTATTTAAATTGTTTAACTTGGGTCAAATGTTTTGGGTAGCCACAAGCTTCCCACAATAAGTGGGTGAATTTTGGCCCATTCCTCCTGACAGAGCTGGTGTAACTGAGACAGGTTTGTAGGCCTCCTTGCTCGCACACACTTTTTCAGTTCTGCCCACAAATTGTCTATTGGATTGATGTCAGGGCTTTGTGATGGCCACTCCAATACCTTGATTTTGTTGTCCTTAAGCCATTTTGTCACAACTTTAGAAGTATGCTTGGTGTCATTGTCCATTTGGAAGACCCATTTGCGACCAAGCTTTAACTTCCTGACTGATGTCTTGAGATATATCCACATAATTTCCCTGCCTCATGATGCCATCTATTTTGTGAAGTGCACCAGTCTTTCCTGCAGCAAAGCACTCCCACAACATGATGCTGCCACCCCGTGCTTCACGGTTGGGATGGTGTTCTTCGGCTTGCAAGCGTCCCCCTTTTTCCTCCAAACATAATGATGGTCATTATTGCCAAACAGTTCTATTTTTGTTTCTCAGACCAGAGGACATTTCTCCAAAAAGTATGAGTCCCCATGTGCAGTTGCAAATCGTAGTCTGTCTTTATTATGGCGGTTTTGGAGCAGTGGCTTCTTTCTTGCTGAGCGGCCTTTCAGGTTATGTCAATATAGGACTCGTTTTACTGTGGATATAGATACTTTTGTACCTGTTTCCTCCAGCATCTTCACAAGGTCCTTTGCTGTTTTTCTTGGATTGATTTGCACTTTTTGCACCAAAGTACGTTCATCTCTAGGAGACAGAACGCGTCTCCTTCCTGAGCGGTATGACGGCTGCGTGGTCCCATGGTGTTTATACTTGCGTACTATTGTTTGTACAGATGAACGTGGTACCTTCAGGCATTTGGAAATTGCTCCCAAGGATGAACCAGACTTGTGGAGGTCTACAATTTTATTCCTGAGGTCTTGGCTGATTTCTTTTGATTTTCCCATGATGTCAAGCAAAGAGGCATTGAGTTTGAAGGTAGGCCTTGAAATACATCCACAGGTACACCTCCAATTGACTCAAATTATGTCAATTAGCCTATCAGAAGCATCTAAAGCCATGACATCATTTTCTGGAATTTTCCAAGCTGTTTAAAGGCACAGTCAACTTAGTGTATGTAAACTTCTGACCCACTGGAATTGTGATACTGTTAATTATAAGTGAAATAATCTGTCTGTAAACAATTGTTGGAAAAATGACTTGTGTCATGCACAAAGTAGATGTCCTAAGTGACTTGCCAAAACTATAGTTTGTTAACAAGAAATTTGTGGAGCGGTTGAAAAACAAGTTTTAATGACTCCAACCTAAGTGTATGTAAACTTCTGACTTCAACTGTACATGTGGGGATTTCATCATAGTCACTGTTATTGCTATTGCTGTAGTCATCCAGTAATTTACCATTTATCTTCCCTGGGTAAATGGGTAGTTAACACGTCAGTCGGCATGTGAATTCACTCACCGAGCAAGACGGCATTGAATGGAACAAGAGGAGTGAATAAACTGAAATATTAAAAAGAGCTGAGAGAACAGGAAGCACAGCAATAGATAGAACGATAGAACGATGGAAGCAGGGAATTGTCAATACTGTTTTTTTTTATGGCTTGTGGACGATAGCAGTGACTAAGGCTTTTGGTGCGTGGTTGTAATTGACTATACTGAGATTTTTTAAGTACAAAATGGCTCCAAATTAGGGGGCCAATGATTGTCTTTCTCCTGGCTCGCCATCCTCTGCGTGGGGCTGTAATTGCAGTTTGCCCCATCTGCAGTACTGAGCGTCTGCAGACAGACAGACGGCTGCAGACAGACAGGGCTCCTAAATGGCAGAGAAGATGAGATAAAGATGCGTCAGGATTCCTGATTTATCATCATTATGCTTGTTTACCTACAGTATTTGTATCTGCCCGCCTCTGAGGGCGAGACATAACACAGATAGTACATCTGCACTGGTAAACTCAAGGATATTAAACAGATGCACGTAAACCAGCAGTAAGTGCCCACGTGTACACCTCCTAACGTATTTATTTGGACAGTGAAGCAGCCTGTAGGGAGGATGTAACGGCAATCTAGCTCTTCCTCCTCCTCGGACGAGGAGAGGCGAGAAGGATCGGAGGACCAATGTGCAGCGTGGTAAGTTTCCATGATTTAATGAACATGAAAACAAGACACTATACAAAATAACAAGCAAACTAACCGTCACAGTCCCGTGTGGCACAAACACTGACACAGAAAACAACCACCCACAAATCCCCAACACAAAACAAGCCACCTATATATGATTCTCAATCAGGGACAACGATTGACAGCTGCCTCTGATTGAGAACCATATTAGGCCGAACACAGAAACAGACAACCTAGACACACAACATAGAATGCCCACCCAGCTCACGTCCTGACCAACACTAAAACAAGCACAACACATAAGAACTCTGGTCAGGACGTGACAGAGGAGGTCAGAGACCTGGCAGTGTGTTGCCAGGACAACAACCTCTCCCTCAACGTCAGCAAGACAAAGGAGCTGATCGAGGACTACAGGAAATGGAGGGGCGAGCACGCCCCCATCCACATCGATGGGGCTGTAGTGGAGCAGGTTGAGAGTTTCAAGTTCCTCCGCATCACTAAGTAATTAACATGGTTCACACACACCAACACAGTTTTAAGAGGGCACTACAACGTCCCTTCCCCCTCAGGAGGCTGAAAAGATTTGGCCTGGGTCCTCAGATCCTCCAAAAGTTCTACAGCTGCACCACTGAGAGCATCTTGACGGGCTGCATCACCGCTTGGTACATCAACTGCAAGGCGCTACAGAGGGTGGTGAGTACGGCCCAGTACATCACTGGTGTCGAGCTCCCTGCCATCCAGGACCTCAATACCAGGTAGTGTTAGAGGAAGGCGCAACAAATTGTCAAAGACTCCAGCTTTGTTACAGAGGCATAAATACCCCCCCCCCCCCCCCCCCCCCCCCCCCCTAAAAAAAATGCTAACCTCCCTGGTAATGGTGAGAGGTTCGCATGTCTTGGGGGTATGATCTTTGACACTGTAACTTTCTCACTCATCATTATTCACGAATCATTCAGGATGATCTGTAATCATGGTAGCATCCGCATTAATGTATTAGTGCTTAGAAACATTCTATTCAAATTTACAATAAAAGCAACTCCAGAATAACACAATACATTATTTACCATTCATTTCAATTGGGCACAACATAATCCGAAACACAACCAAAACAAACTGCAAAATGCATCCAACAAGTTTGTAGTCACAAGCTTGATGTGCTAAGAATATGAGACCAAATGCAAACATTTTGACTAAACTGAAAACACTAAGTGAATTTGTCCAAATATTTATGACTAGATTCATTTCTAAACGGTAAAACAGATATGTATGAAAACAGATATGTACCATATAATACCAAATTGTTTGAGTATAGAGCCAAATTAAACGTTTTAGCTTCACTGGCCAAATAAATACGTAGGGGAGTATACAGTATATATTTATTCACACCCTTTGACTTTTTCCACATTTTGTTATGTTACAACAAATTCAAAATGAATTATATTGAGATGTGGTGTTACTGGCCAACACACAATACCCTATTATGTGGAATTATGTTTTTAGAAAGTTTTACAAATAGATTACAAATTAAAACCTGAAATGTCTAGAGTCAATAAGTATTCAACCCTTTTGTTATGGCAAAATGTGCTTAACAAGTCACATAATAAGTTGTACAGTAATAGTGTTTAGCATGATCTATGAATGACTACTTCAGCTCTGTGCCCCACACATACAATTATTTGTAAGGTCCCTCAGTCGAGCAGTGAATTTCAAACACAGATTCAACCACAAAGACCAGGGAGGTTTTCCAATGCCTCGCAAAAGAAGGGAACCTATTAGGAGATGAAAAAAGCTGACATTGACTATCCCTTTGAGCATGGTGAAGTTATTAATGACACTTTGAATGGTGTATCAATACACGCAGTCACTACTAAAATACAGGCGTCTTTCCTAACTCAGTTGCCAGAGAGGAAGGAAACTGTCACGCCCTGGCCTTAGTATTGTTTGTTTTCTTTATTATTTTAGTTAGGTCAGGGTGTGACATGGGGAATGTTTATGTTTTGTTGGTTTTGGGTGTTGTTTATGGTAAAAGGGGTTGTGTATAGTATATGGGTTTGTGTGGAGTACATGTTTCTAGTGTTGTCTATGAATGTTTAGTTGTCTAGGAGAGTCTATGGTTACCTGAATGAGTTCCCAATCGGTTGTCTCTGATTGGGAGCCTTATTTAGGGTAGCCATAGGCTCTCATTGGTTGTGGGTAATTGTCTATGTAGAACGTTTGTAGCCTGTATGTATGTGCACAACGTTTGTAGCTTCACGGTCGTTTTGTTGTTTTGTTAGTTTGTATAGAGTTTTGTGTCGTGTTCATCTTCGTGGTGTTAATAAAAGAAGATGGCTTATTTTCCAACTGCTGCATTTTGGTCCGTCAATCCGCCACACGATCATGACAGAATTACCCACCATAGGACCAAGCGGCATGGAAGGCGGCAACAGGACCTACCTATACAGGATTTCTGGAAATGGGAGGAAATTCTAGACGGGAGAGGACCCTGGTCACAGCCAGGGGAATATCACTGCCCCAAGGCAGAGATAGAGGCAGCACGGCGACACGGGAGGAAGCCCAAGAGACAGCAAAAAAAAATTTTTGGAGGGGGGCACTTGGAGCAGTCGGCGAAGTTGAGGGGTGAGTCTGAGTGTGTCGAGGAGTTATTGGACAGATTGGAGGAGAGTGAACGAAGGGGAGATTATGAGACATTCGAAGAGTTGTTGACGAAATTGGAGGAGAGTGAAGAGAGAGAGCTGTTGGTTTGGCAGAGTATGAAATGCATTCTTCCTGAGGAGCGTATTAGCTGTCCGATGCCACCTGTGTCAGTTCCTCGTACTCAGCCTAAAACTCGTGTTAAAGTTCCGGAAGATTTGATGCCGGCTATACACACCAGGTCTCCAGTACACCTTCACAACCCGGTGTGTCCTGTTCCTACTTTTTGCACTCATCCTGAGATGCATGTCCCCAGCCCTGTACCACTAGTTCCGGCACCAAGCACTAGGTCTAAGGTGCGTCTCCAGAGCCCTTTACGCACTGTTCCTGCTCCCCGCACTAGCTTTGAGGTGCGTGTTTCCAGCCCATTACCACCAGTGCCTACACCACGCATCAAGCTTCCTGGGTGTCTCCAGAGCCCTGTTGTTCCTCCCCGTACTAGCCCTGTGGTGCGTGTCTCCAGCACATTACCACCAGTGCCTACACCACGCACCAAGCCCTCTGTGTGTTTCCAGAGTCCTGTACGCACTGTTCCTTCTCCTCGTACTCGCCCTGATGTGCGGGTCCTCAGCCCGGTACCACCAGTACCGGTACCACGCACAAGGCCTATAGTACGCCTTGAGAGTCCAGTGTGCCCTGTTGCTGCTCCCCGCATTAGCCCTGAGATGCGTGTCCCCAGTCCGGTACCACCAGTTCCGGCCCCACGCACTAGGCCTAATGTGCGTCTCCAGGGTCCAGTATGCCCTGTTCCTGCTCCCCGCACTAGCCCTGAGATGCGTGTCCCCAGCCCGGTACCACCAGTTCCGGCACCACGCACTAGGCCTAATGTGCGCTCCCAGGGTCCAGTATGCCCTGTTCCTGCTCCCCGCACTAGCCCTGAGATGCGTGTCCCCAGCCCGGTGCCACCAGTCCCGGCACCACGCACCAGGCCTACAGTGCGCCTCAGCCGGCAGGAGTCTGCCGTCTGCACAGCGATGACTGAACTGCTCGTCTCCCCAGCGCCATCTGAGCCATCCGTCTCCCCAGCGCCATCTGAGCCATCCGTCTCCCCAGCGCCATCTGAGCCATCCGTCTGCAATGAGCCTGCAAAGCCGCCCGTCTGCCATGAGCCTGCAAAGCCTCCCGTCTGCCATGAGCCCACTGAGCCGTCCGCCAGACAGGAGCCGCTAGAGCCGCCAGCCAGACAGGAGCCGCTAGAGCCGTCCGTCAGACAGGATCTGCCAGAGCCGCCAACCAGACAGGATCTGCCAGAGCCGCCAACCAGACAGGATCTGCCAGAGCCGCCAACCAGACAGGATCTGCCAGAGCCGCCAACCAGACAAGAGCAGCCAGATCAGTCAGCCAGCCATGAGCAGCCAGATCCGTCAGCTAGCCATGAGCAGCCAGATCCGTCAGCTAGCCATGAGCAGCCAGATCCGTCAGCTAGCCATGAGCAGCCAGATCCGTCAGCTAGCCATGAGCAGCCAGATCCGTCAGCCAGCCATGAGCAGCCAGATCCGTCAGCTAGCCATGAGCAGCCAGATCCGTCAGCCAGCCATGAGCAGCCAGATCCGTCAGCTAGCCATGAGCAGCCAGATCCGTCAGCTAGCCATGAGCAGCCAGATCCGTCAGCTAGCCATGAGCAGCCAGATCCGTCAGCTAGCCATGAGCAGCCAGATCCGTCAGCTAGCCATGAGCAGCCAGATCCGTCAGCTAGCCATGAGCAGCCAGATCCGTCAGCTAGCCATGAGCAGCCAGATCCGTCAGCCAGCCATGGGCCATCCCTCAGTCCGGAGCTGCAGTCCCTCAGTCCGGAGCTGCAGTCCCTCAGTCCGGAGCTGCCATTCTTCAGTCCGGAGCTGCCCCTTATCCTGGTGCTGCCCCTTATCCTGGTGCTGCCCCTTACCCTGGTGCTGCCCCTTACCCTGGTACTGCCCCTTACCCTGGTACTGCCCCTTACCCTGGTACTGCCCCTTACCCTGGTACTGCCCCTTAGTCCGGAGCTGCCCCTTAGTCCAGAACTGCCCCTTAATGCAATGGGGTTAATGTGGAGAGGGGTCATTTTGAAGAAGCTAAGGAGGTGGTTAGGGACTGTGGTGAAGTGGGGACCACGACCAGAGCCGGAGCCGCCACCGTGGAGGGAAGCCCACCCAGACCCTCCCCTAGACTGTGTATGGTGCGCCCGGAGTTCGCGCCTCAAGGGGGGGGTTATGTCACGCCCTGGCCTTAGTATTGTTTGTTTTCTTTATTATTTTAGTTAGGTCAGGGTGTGACATGGGGAATGTTTATGTTTTGTTGGTTTTGGGTGTTGTTTATGGTAAAAGGGGTTGTGTATAGTATATGGGTTTGTGTGGAGTACATGTTTCTAGTGTTGTCTATGAATGTTTAGTTGTCTAGGAGAGTCTATGGTTACCTGAATGAGTTCCCAATTAGAGACAGCTGATTTCGGTTGTCTCTGATTGGGAGCCTTATTTAGGGTAGCCATAGGCTCTCATTGGTTGTGGGTAATTGTCTATGTAGAACGTTTGTAGCCTGTATGTATGTGCACAACGTTTGTAGCTTCACGGTCGTTTTGTTGTTTTGTTAGTTTGTATAGAGTTTTGTGTCGTGTTCATCTTCGTGGTGTTAATAAAAGAAGATGGCTTATTTTCCAACTGCTGCATTTTGGTCCGTCAATCCGCCACACGATCGTGACAGAAACCACTCAGGGATTTCACCATGAGGCCAATAAAACCGTTAAAACAGTTACAGAGTTTAATGGCTGTGATAGGAGAAAACTGAGGATGGATCAACAACATTGTAGTCACTTCACAAAACTAACCTAAATGACAGTGTGAAAAGGAGGAAGCCTGTACAGAGTAAAATTATTCAAAAACTTGCATCCTGTTTGCAACAAGGCACTAAAGTAATACTGCAAAAATTGTGGAAAAGAAATTCACTTTATGTCCTGAATACAAAGTGTTATGTTTGGGGTAAATCCAACACAACACATCACTGAGTACAACTTTCATATTTTCAAGCATGGTGGTGGCAGCATCATGTTATTGGTATGCTTGTCATCGGCAAGGAGTGAGTGAGTTTTGAGTTTTTTAGGATAAAAAGAAACGGAATAGAGCTAAGCACAGGCAAAATCCTAGAGGAAAAGCGGCTTTCCAACAGACACTGGGAGACAAATTCACCTTTCAGCAGGACAATAACCTAAAATACAAGGCCAAATATACACTGGAGTTGATTACCAAGACAACATTGAATGTTTCTAAGTGGCCTAGTTAAAGTTTTGACTTAAATCGGCTTGAAAATCTATGGCAAGACTTGAAAATGGGTGTGTAACAATGAATGATCAACAAGCAACTTGACAGAGCTTGAATAATAATAAAAAATGATAATGTGCAAATATTATACAATCCAGGTGTTTAAAGCTCTTAGAGACTTACCCAGAAAGACTCACAGCTGTAATCACTCCCAAAGGTGATTCTGACATGTATTAACTCAGGTGTGTGAATACGTATGTGAATTAGATATTTCTATAAATTTCATTTTCAACAACTGTGCAAAAATGTCTATTATGGGGTATTGTGTGGATATGGGTGCGAAAAAATGTCATACATTTTTTATTCCGGCTGTAAAACAACAAAATGTGGGAATAAATCAAAGGGTTTGAATACTTTCTGAAGGCACTGTAAATATAATATTCAGAATGAACTGTGGATGGAATGAAAAACATCCACATGTTAACTGAACCAGGCAGAGACAGGGCCCAAACGCGTAGAGACACACCGGACTGTCTTACTGAAGACACACTCTGAGGTAAAGCTAGACTTGTGTGTGTGTGTGTGTGTGTGTGAGATGGTTAGTCTTCTATCCTTGTGGGGACCTAAAATCCCCAAAAGTCTCCACCAGGACAGTAAAACAAGCAAAATTCTTCCCCGTGGCGACATTTCCCACATCCCCATGAGGACAAAGGCTATTTTTAAGCTTAGGTTTAGAGTTAGGGTTACAATTAGTCTTAGGTTTAGAATTAGGTTAAGGGTTTAGTGGTTAGGGTTAGGAGTTAGGTTTGGATTAGGGTTAGGGGAAATAGGATTTTAGGTCCCCTAAAATGTGTGTGTGTGTGTGTGTGTGTGTGTGTGAGAGAGAGAGCGTGTAAGAGTGGTACTGAGATGGTTGGGGGAATTCATCAGACACTGAAGCCACTGGACAGGCTTGCACATGTCCACCCAGTGTGCCAAATCTGCACCCCACAGGCCTCCCCTCAGTCTCACAGTAGCAGGCTCATGCCCATGCCCAGCCACCTCCACGTGGGCAGCACCATGTCCCTGTGCCAGTGTCGTGCTTCCCTATTACCCAGGGATGGAGCATGAAAGCTGGGCTTGAATCAGAATGCACTCCCCCGCTCCTCCATAGAACAGCCCCATAAGAAGCCCTGGGCTAAGCATGGCTGAAACCCCAC
Source organism: Salvelinus fontinalis (assembly GCF_029448725.1). NCBI lineage: Eukaryota > Metazoa > Chordata > Actinopteri > Salmoniformes > Salmonidae > Salvelinus > Salvelinus fontinalis. Next base: position 7,607,091 of record NC_074698.1, read on the forward strand.
CAGTAACTGCACAGCTATACAGTCACACAGCTGTGTGTTGGTGTCAGTAGTGGGATGTCAAGGGGTGGGTTATGTAATAAGAAAACATTGGGGATGGGGGAACGGGAAACAAAGAACCCCAAGGGGCCCTCAGCCTCATGCCAAACATAACACTTTCTCTAACACCCAGCTCCCTCCCTCACCCCCCCCCCCCCCACCCTTCACCCAGCCCAGTCGTAAAAAGACATGTCCTGCAGCCATCCCTCCCCTCTCCCCCACCGCTCTGCTGGATTCACACAGATTTCTGAGACTTAACTTCTCCCGTGCCTCTGCATCCCAGCTCATGTTTTCTGACAAGGGCGCTGTTTTGGTATTGCTTGGCCAGGCGGAACAAAAAGGAATGGAAAAAGAGAAAGTGTGCGGCGAAGGAACTACAAACACAGGAAGCTGAAGCAGCTGTGACACACATGGCTGGGCTCTCAGCAGCCCCACGGAGACACGACAGCACACCGCTGTTTACCCATAAGGCACCTGGGCACGGGGAGCACTGCTACACCACCGGTAATAAAACCAACGATGGGGAAAACTAGAAGAGGGATGGTTGGCTCATTCAGTGCATGTGTGTGTGTGTCTGTGGGTGCGTACGTGTGTGCGTCCTCGTGTATGTATGGTTTTAATAAAGCGGCCAGGACAGGAAGCAGGGAGGGCCCCTAGCGACTGTGTGGACGCCTCATTGAGTCTCTGCTGTAGCGTGGAACTCCGGAGGGCAGAGGTCAACCAGCCAGCCCACACACAAATATGGCCGTCTGCCAGCCAATCAAAAAACAAAGGCCAACCACCAGAACCAGTCAGGGAGGAGAGAGCCGCTTGACTGCATGGCCCGATCAGACAGCTATTTTGAGATCAGCCAGTTATTCAAGACAGAACCGAAGAATCCCCTCCGACTGCAGATCAGGATGCCTGTGCTTTTGGTCAGTGACAATCGCAGGGGTTCAGCCAGTTAACCAATGACAAAGGATCAAAAGGAATTCGATGTTAGGCAAGGAGTCAATGTTTCCAGTCCATTTAGAGATTGGCGAGTGTTTTTAGTGATAACCACAGTGTGGCACAATTTAGCCATCAATCCTGGCGCCATTACCTATCTCTCTCTCTCTCTCTTTCTCCCTTCGTCCCTCCCAGCCCAACCCTCTCTCTCTCTCTCATTCTCCCTCCCTCTCTCGCTCTGTCCACCAGCTGGGCGAGACAGCGGTGTCGTCTTCCATTTCAAGCGGCTGATGCTTTGTGTGTCAGTGTGTAACTCATCTCTTAGCTATCTGCCCACAGAGTTAGGCCTTAGGCCCTGCCAGCCTGCAGAGGGTGGGGAGGCAGGCTATCATACCCTGACAGCTCTCAATGTAAACACAGGTCTCAGTGTGTGTTCTCCTGGCTTTAAATAAGGATAACTTGTTTGAGGTTGGGACTAAAGTCTATTATGGCCCCCTGAACCCACAGTCCAAACTGGTTACGTGTTGACTGACGGCCCCAATAGGAATCCATTTAGCCACTGTAGGTAGATACCCTAACCGTCTATGTTCACTAAGTTATTCAGAGGACATTTAGAGGTCAGCTCAGGACTGTGTGATAGTCAACATAGACACTTTACATGTTAAGAGCCTAAAAAAATGAGGATATGCAGAGAGAGAGAGAGAGAGAGAGAGGGGCGAGAAGAGGGGGTGGGATAGGTACATTTACATGGAATAGAAGGTTTATGTCCTATAATAGATTTTGATAGCAAAAGGTATAATTAGCATTTAGTTGCTGGGTGAGAAACCATAAAAAGGGGATATTACAACCCAGATAGAGCTGGCAGTGATCGACAGAAAGGTTTTTTGGGTGTGTGTCTACCATGATGTCTGATTGCAGCTGACACCTACACTGGTTATTTGAGGTACATGTCAGCGTGGTGCTGTCACAGTGGGACACGTGTGTCATCATGCCGCTTATAATTGATCAAGCTTTGATCACCGATGACAGTCCACTCCATCAACACATACACAAACACACACACACACACAGCCGTTTGAAATACACGCGGTAGAGAAAACAGCACTCTGTTTGAATGGCTATTCTCTCTGTCCTCCTTCCTCCACCCCCTCTCTGTGATCATTATGCCCAGCCATTATTGCTTCTAATCAGTTTAATTTGGGAAGTGGCGCTGATGTGTTGATGAGGCGAGCGAGAGAGAGGCGGGACGTGAGGCGACCAGATGTCCCCGCTAACTCCTCTCTGCATGCACCTACAGAGGTGTCTGCCTTACGAAACCCCCTGGGTTCTATTGATGGCTCACCACAACGCCGACCGCACTAATGGACAACCACTCAGGCATCTGTGACATACGTTCTGGCACACAGATGCTACCTGTGGCTGTGTGCACAAGTGACTGCATGAATGTGTGTGTGTGTGTGTGTATACGTGCATACATGGTGCTTTTCATGACATGCACATCATGTATATACCCCTATAATTGTTTAAGAGAACCACGGAGTTTATATCACTCGTTTGAATGGGTTTTTCCAGCCCTGGCACCAGAGAGACAGCAGCAGTAGACTGGCTAGCGTGGGTATAGGGCAGGAGGACTGATGGAGGGAGGAGGGAGGAGGCACAGGCTGCATGGACATGGCTATGTTTATTTATTGATATGCCTTCCTCCCCTCCCCCTCTCTGTCCCTTGGTGAGATTCTCCGCCGCCTCTGGCTGCGTTGGTATGGTTAGCAGCCTCTCACCATGGATCCCATTACCATGGAAATGCAGGGGATAAAGAGACCCCTGTCTTTACATAGTCAATGCCGCCGTTCCGGACAGAGAAAATCCCATTCTCTGCGGTGTCCTGTGATGAAATCCGGCATTGGCTGCTCCCTCCCTCGCAGCACATCACTCATAATAAATAAATTAAGCTCGACTCGGAGCCTCTCTTTTTTGATTTCTGTTACTCTCTCTCTCTCTCTCTCTCTCTCTCTATCTCTCTCTCTCTCTCTCTCTCTCTCTCTCGGTTCTGCCTTTTTTTCCATTCTGTTCATTTCTCTCGTCCCCTTTTCTCACTCCTCTTTTGCTCTATTTTACTACTCACTCTTATCTCTCCCCCTGTCCCCCTCACTCTTATCTCTCCCCCTGGCGGCAGGTAGCCTAGTGGGTAGAGTGTTGGGCCAGTAACGGAAAGGTTGCTGGATCGAATCCTCAAGCCGACAAGGTAAAAATCTGTCATTCTGTCAAAGGCAAGGCCCCGGGCTCCAAAGACATGGATGTTGATTAAGGCAGCTTCCCGCACCTCTCTCATTCAGAGGGGTTGGGTTAAATGTGGAAGACACATTTCAGTTGAATGCATTCAGTTGTACAATTGACTAGGTATCCACCTTTACCTATGTGTATATGGAGCATAAGTCTGTGTGTGTGTAGAAGCATGCAGAGAGAAGATTGCGGGGACATTTTGTCGCCCCTCATCCCGTCTGTCTCTCTCTGAGCACATCTCAGCACTGACATGCCCGTCTCTCTCTCACTCTCTCTTCACAGGAGAAGCAAAGTGTGAGACTCAGCCGTGATAGAGTAGAGTATGCCATAGGGGCGCATTACTTGAAGTGACAGTTAGAAACAATTGTGCAAGTGTGCCACCGGAGGGGAACAGGACAAGTGTGCCACCGGAGGGGATCAGGACAAGTGTGCCACCGGAGGGGATCAGGACAAGTGTGCCACCGGAGGGGAACAGGACAAGTGTGTCACCGGAGGGGAACAGGACAAGTGTGCCACCGGAGGGGAACAGGACAAGTGTGCCACCGGAGGGGAACAGGACAAGTGTGCCACCGGAGGGGAACAGGACAAGTGTGCCACCGGAGGGGAACAGGACAAGTGTGCCACCGGAGGGGAACAGGACAAGTGTGCCACCGGAGGGGAACAGGACAAGTGTGCCACCGGAGGGGAACAGGACAAGTGTGCCACCGGAGGGGAACAGGACAATTGGGACAGGACAATTGGGAAATGAAATGGTATGAGAGGCTGTGTGCCACAAGGTTCCTCAAGCTGAGGGATGGGCCTGGAGAAAAATGTAAACACTCTTATAGACAGAGCTATGGATACAAGGACTGACCATCCAATATATAAAAAAAGAGATTTGTAAGCATGTTTTGAGGCTATACAGTTTGTATAATGTTTACAAACATTGGCAAAACAAGCTTATATGTTGGGTTCTGATTGGATTTGACAGTTGAACTAAGCTCATTTCTATGTTATATTCTTCAAGAAGGAACAGGTACATATAAATATATAAAAATAAATAAATTCATAAGTCCAAAATTGGATGTAGCAACTGCAGATCGCCCCTTTGAAGAACTAAGTCTGACACCTTTACTTTTGGTTTTGTTGTGAATATAAAGGAGATAAATGAACGGCTTGAGGTTCAGGAAATGACATCTCACTGATTCATTTTCACTGACAGCTCGTGGAAACACGGTACGAAAATATTCAATCGTCAAATAAATGGGAACCAAACAGCTTAATATAACAACACTGATTATTATCCCTTTGAAAGAACGGGCAGTACAGTAAGCCAGGCGAGAGAGAGATGGGTAGATGAGTAGATGGATGGATGAGAGGAGCGCGTGTCAGAAGGCTGGGCACAGAGAGATAGAGAAAGAGAGAAATGACCTCTGGTTAGAAACGTATTGCTGCTCACCGTCTTTATTGTTGTTAGTATCACGCCCTGGTGCTATTTATAACACCTGGGTGCCCCAGTTACACCACTGCTCAGAAGCAGCTCACTAATAATATATTTCTCTCTTCCCCTCCCTTGTTCTCCATGCCTCTCGGCTAGGGTGATTCTCAGCCTCTGAACTGTGGTGGTGTGGGTGTGTGGGGTTTTATGGACGCGTGCCTGTGAAGGGGTGGCTCTGCAGGAGGGATGGAGAAATGGCTGTGCCAATGTGTGCCATGGGGAACCGGAATGGCGATGGCATACTTTGTTGAGGGGACTTTTTAAGTGGAGCAGGGAAATGTCTGGGTTGTTGCTCTGTAGTTAGACTTTGTCCTCAAACGCTGAAAAAGTGTCCGGGGAAGCAGCTGTACTCAGCATTACAGTAGCTGTGTACTGTAGAAGTCTGTGTCAATCCAGTGGCAGATGATCTGGACAGTGGACAGATTTAAAGCAGTACAGTATAGGCCATGGGACCGTCTGGGGTGGTAATGGTAGAGTACGCCCTACAGGCCATGGGACCGTCTGGGGTGGTAATGGTAGAGTACGCCCTACAGGCCATGGGACCGTCTGGGGTGGTAATGGTAGAGTACGCCCTACAGGCCATGGGACCGTCCGGGGTGGTGATGGTACAGTACGCCCTACAGGCCATGGGACCGTCCGGGTTGGTGATGGTACAGTACACCCTACAGGCCATGGGACCGTCTGGGGTGGTGATGGTACAGTACACCCTACAGGCCATGGGACCGTCCGGGTTGGTGATGGTACTGTAAGCCCTACAGGCCATGGGACCGTCTGGGGTGGTGATGGTATAGTACGCCCTACAGGCCATGGGACCGTCCAGGGTGGTGATGGTACTGTAAGCCCTACAGGCCATGGGACCGTCCGGGGTGGTGATGGTACAGTACGCCCTACAGGCCATGGGACCGTCCGGGTTGGTGATGGTACTGTAAGCCCTACAGGCCATGGGACCGTCCGGGGTGGTGATGGTAGAGTACGCCCTACAGGCCATGGGACCGTCTGGGGTGGTAATGGTACAGTACACCCTACAGGCCATGGGACCGTCCGGGGTGGTGATGGTACAGTACGCCCTACAGGCCATGGGACCGTCCGGGGTGGTGATGGTACAGTACACCCTACAGGCCATGGGACCGTCCGGGGTGGTGATGGTATTGTAAGCCATACAGGCCATGGGACCGTCCGGGGTGGTGATGGTACAGTACACCCTACAGGCCATGGGACCGTCCGGGGTGGTGATGGTACAGTACGCCCTACAGGCCATGGGACCGTCCGGGGTGGTGATGGTACTGTAAGCCATACAGGCAATGGTACCGTCCGGGGTGGTGATGGTACAGTAAGCCCTACAGGCCATGGGACCGTCCGGGGTGGTGATGGTACAGTACGCCCTACAGGCCATGGGACCGTCCGGGGTGGTGATGGTACAGTACGCCCTACAAGCCATGGGACCGTCCGGGGTGGTGATGGTACAGTAAGCCCTACAGGCCATGGGACCGTCTGGGGTGGTGATGGTAGAGCACACCCTACAGGCCATGGGACCGTCCGGGGTGGTGATGGTACTGTAAGCCCTACAGGCCATGGGACCGTCCGGGGTGGTGATGGTACAGTACGCCCTACAGGCCATGGGACCGTCCGGGGTGGTGATGGTACTGTAAGCCATACAGGCCATGGGACCGTCTGGGGTGGTAATGGTAGAGTACGCCCTACAGGCCATGGGACCGTCCAGGGTGGTGATGGTACAGTAAGCCATACAGGCCATGGGACCGTCTGGGGTGGTAATGGTAGAGTACGCCCTACAGGCCATGGGACCGTCTGGGGTGGTGATGGTACAGTACGCCCTACAGGCCATGGGACCGTCCGGGGTGGTGATGGTACTGTAAGCCATACAGGCCATGGGACCGTCTGGGGTGGTAATGGTAGAGCACGCCCTACAGGCCATGGGACCGTCCAGGGTGGTGATGGTACAGTAAGCCCTACAGGCCATGGGACCGTCTGGGGTGGTAATGGTAGAGTACGCCCTACAGGCCATGGGACCGTCTGGGGTGGTAATGGTAGAGTACGCCCTACAGGCCATGGGACCGTCCAGGGTGGTGATGGTACAGTAAGCCCTACAGGCCATGGGACCGTCTGGGGTGGTAATGGTAGAGTACGCCCTACAGGCCATGGGACCGTCTGGGGTGGTGATGGTACAGTACGCCCTACAGGCCATGGGACCGTCCGGGGTGGTGATGGTACAGTAAGCCCTACAGGCCATGGGACCGTCTGGGGTGGTGATGGTAGAGTACACCCTACAGGCCATGGGACCGTCCGGGGTGGTGATGGTACTGTAAGCCCTACAGGCCATGGGACCGTCCGGGGTGGTGATGGTACAGTACGCCCTACAGGCCATGGGACCGTCCGGGGTGGTAATGGTAGAGTACGCCCTACAGGCCATGGGACCGTCCAGGGTGGTGATGGTACAGTAAGCCCTACAGGCCATGGGACCGTCTGGGGTGGTAATGGTAGAGTACGCCCTACAGGCCATGGGACCGTCTGGGGTGGTGATGGTACAGTACGCCCTACAGGCCATGGGACCGTCCGGGGTGGTGATGGTACTGTAAGCCATACAGGCCATGGGACCGTCTGGGGTGGTAATGGTAGAGTACGCCCTACAGGCCATGGGACCGTCCAGGGTGGTGATGGTACAGTAAGCCCTACAGGCCATGGGACCGTCTGGGGTGGTAATGGTAGAGTACGCCCTACAGGCCATGGGACCGTCAGGGGTGGTAATGGTAGAGTACGCCCTACAGGCCATGGGACCGTCCGGGGTGGTGATGGTACAGTAAGCCCTACAGGCCATGGGACCGTCTGGGGTGGTGATGGTAGAGTACACCCTACAGGCCATGGGACCGTCCGGGGTGGTGATGGTACTGTAAGCCCTACAGGCCATGGGACCGTCCGGGGTGGTGATGGTACAGTACGCCCTACAGGCCATGGGACCGTCCGGGGTGGTGATGGTACTGTAAGCCATACAGGCCATGGGACCGTCTGGGGTGGTAATGGTAGAGTACGCCCTACAGGCCATGGGACCGTCCAGGGTGGTGATGGTACAGTAAGCCCTACAGGCCATGGGACCGTCTGGGGTGGTAATGGTAGAGTACGCCCTACAGGCCATGGGACCGTCTGGGGTGGTGATGGTACAGTACGCCCTACAGGCCATGGGACCGTCCGGGGTGGTGATGGTACTGTAAGCCATACAGGCCATGGGACCGTCTGGGGTGGTAATGGTAGAGTACGCCCTACAGGCCATGGGACCGTCCAGGGTGGTGATGGTACAGTAAGCCCTACAGGCCATGGGACCGTCTGGGGTGGTAATGGTAGAGTACGCCCTACAGGCTATGGGACCGTCAGGGGTGGTAATGGTAGAGTACGCCCTACAGGCCATGGGACCGTACAGGGTGGTGATGGTACTGTAAGCCCTACAGGCCATGGGACCGTCCGGGGTGGTGTGTTACAGTACGCCCTACAAGCCATGGGACTGTCCAGGGTGGTGTGTTACAGTACGCCCTACAGGCCATGGGACCATCCGGGGTGGTGATGGTACAGTACGCCCTACAGGCCATGGGACCGTCCGGGGTGGTGATGGTACTGTAAGCCCTACAGGCCATGGGACCATCCGGGGTGGTGATGGTACAGTACGCCCTACAGGCCATGGGACTATCCGGGGTGGTGATGGTACAGTAAGCCCTACAGGCCATGGGACCGTCCGGGGTGGTGTGTTACAGTACGCCCTACAAGCCATGGGACTGTCCAGGGTGGTGTGTTACAGTACGCCCTACAGGCCATGGGACCATCCGGGGTGGTGATGGTACAGTACGCCCTACAGGCCATGGGACCGTCCGGGGTGGTGATGGTACAGTACGCCCTACAGGCCATGGGACTATCCGGGGTGGTGATGGTACAGTAAGCCCTACAGGCCATGGGACCGTCCGGGGTGGTGATGGTACAGTACGCCCTACAGGCCATGGGACCGTCCGGGGTGGTGATGGTACAGTACACCCTACAGGCCATGGGACCGTCCGGGGTGGTGATGGTACTGTAAGCCCTACAGGCCATGGGACCGTCCGGGGTGGTGATGGTACTGTAAGCCCTACAGGCCATGGGACCGTCCGGGGTGGTGATGGTACAGAACAACCTACAGCTGAAGATGAATAACATTATTTTATTGTCCAAATGGACACACGGTCCAACGGACTTCCGCTTTATCCTAACCCCTCTGACCTTGGCTGCCTGTACCCTATAAACAGTCCATTCACTTCTTGTGTTTGTGTTTGTCCAGGACTGGATTTCCATGTGGACCTTCACAGGATCGGGGCGAAGGAGGGCCTGAAGGGCCGGAAGCTACAGAAAGCCATGGAGAGCTACGCCTGGAACATCACCGTCCTCAAGGTATGAGTACAGTACATCCATTCATCCGTCCTAAAACACAGGAAACTCTTTGACAAGATACTGTACTTTTAAAGACTAATGGATAGTGTACTGTATAGTGTACATCCACACACTTTGTCAAGATAACACTAGCAATGTAAGGCTAGTACATCATTCCTTAGAAATACTGCTTCGTTCTGCATAAGTTCACAAGGTTATTGATTTGAAACAAGTGATGTTGCTGCTATACTCTCCCAAGAGATTACATCTTAAGACAGCAATTTGGCTAATTGGCACCTCCCTTCTTTGTAATCCTTAAATCTCTTAATTAAATGGTGCAGCTCCAGCCTACAGCTGTATCTGTGGGCTCAGCAGTAACTAACATGATAACACATCCCACATGAAAAAAATACTGTAGTGTACTATTTACATTTTAGGGGGTGGGGGATCTTAGGAGAGTAGGAGGATTATTTAAGATACTGTTTGAAGTGGTAGGGTTTCAGATGTTTTCGGAAGATAGGCAGGGACTCTGCTGTCCTAGCTTCAGTGAGAAGCTGGTTCCACCATTACAGTGCCAGGACAGAGAACAGCTTTGACTGGGCTGAGCGGGAGCTGCCCTCCTGTAGGGGTGGGAGGGACAAGAGACCAGAAGTGGCAGAATGGAGTACTCAGGTTGGGGTGTAGGGTTTGAGCATAGACTGAAGGTAGGGAGTGGCAGTTCCTCTTGCTGTTCCGTAGGCAAGCACCATGGTCTTGTAGTGGAAGTGAGCTTCGACTGGAAGCCAGTGGAGTGTCAGAGAAGCGGGGTGACATGAGAGAACTTGGGAAGGTTGAAAACCAGGTTGGCTGCAGTGTTCTGGATAAGTTGCAGGGGTATGATGGCACAAGCGAGGAGCCCAGCAAACAGCAGGTTGCAGTAGCCCAGAAGGGAGAGGACAAGTGCCTAGATTAGGACCTGCGCCGCTTCCTGTGTGAGGTAGGGTCGTACTCTACGGATGTTGTAGAGCATTAACCTGCAGGAGCGAGTCACTGCTTTGATCTGTGCAGAGAACAACAGGTTGTTGTCCAGTGTCACGCCAAGGTTCTTTGCACTCTGGGAGGGCGACACTGTGGAGTTGTCAACCGTGATGGAGAGGTCTTTGAGTGGGCAGGCCTTCGCCAGGAGTAAAGGTAGTTCCATCTTGTCGAGGTTGAGCTTGAGGTGGTGGGCCGACATCCAAGTTGAGATATCTGCCAGGCACGCGGAGATGTGTGTTGCCGTCTGGGTGTCAGAAGATGGGAAAGAGAAAATTAGTTGAGTGTCATTCGCATAGCAATGATTGGAGAGACGGAGTCGACTGACTTGTGTATAAGTCTGTATAAAGAGGAAAGGGCCTAGAACCGACCCCTGGGGGACACCAGGAGTGAGAGTACGTGGTGCAGACACAGATCCTCTCCACATCACCTGGTAGGAGCAGCCTGCCATTTAAGATGCAAGTGTGCAGAGCCTGAGACACCCAGACCTGAGAGTGTGGAGAGGAGGATCTGATGGTTCACAGTATCGGAGGCAGCAGATGGATCTAGGAGGATGAGAACAGAGGAGAGAGAGTCAGCTTTGGGAGTGTGGAGAGCCTCCGTGACACAGAGAAGAGCAGTCTCGGTTGAGTGACCCGTCTTGAAGCCTGACTGGTTTGGATCAATAAGATGGTTCTGAGAGAGATAACGAGAAAGTTGAACAGAGATAGAACGCTCAAGTGTTTAGGAAAGAAAAGAAAGAAAGAAGGGATACAGGTCTGTAGGTTTGATGCCAGATGAGTAGTGTGTTGGTTTCTTGAGGAGGGTAGCGACTCGGGCCATTTTGAAGTCAGAGGGGACGCAGCCAGTGGACAGGGATGAGTTGATGAGGGAAGTGAGGAATGGGAGAAGGTCTCCAGAGATGGTCTGGAGAAGGGAGAAGGGGATGGGGTTGAGTATTCACTGTAGTGTTTTTGCAGACTTTGCTGTAGGATTCACTGTAGTGCTTACTGTAGTATACTGTAGTATTTACAGTTCACTATAGTATAAATACTACAGTAAAAGAAAACTGTAGCATATATAGTCGTGGCCAAAAGTTTTGAGAATGACTCAAATATGAATTTTCACAAAGTCTGCTGCCTCAGTTTGTATGATGGCAATTTGCATATACTCCAGAATGTTAAGAGTGATCAGATGAATTGCAATTAATTGCAAAGTCCCTCTTTGCCATGCAAATGAACTGAATTCCCCCAAAAATATTTCCTCTGCATTGCATCCCTGCCACAAAAGGAACCAGCTGACATCATGTCATCATGTCAGTGATTCTCTCATTAACACAGGTGTGAGTGTTGACGAGGACAAGGCTGGAGATCACTCTGTCATGCTGATTGAGTTCGAATAACAAACTGCAAGCTTCAAAAGGAGGGTGGTGCTTTGAATCATTGTTCTTCCTCTGTCAACCATGGTTACCTGCAAGGAAACACGTGCCGTCATCATTGCTTTGCACAAAAAGGGCTTCACAGGCAAGGATATTGCTGCCAGTAAGATTGCATCTAAATCAACCATTTATTGGTCATCAAGAACTTCAAGGAGAGCAGTTCAAATGTTGTGAAGAAGGCTTCAGGGCGCCCAAGAAAGTCCAGCAATATTCTGCAAAAGGTACAAGGATTGGACTGCTGAGGACTGGGGTAAAGTCATTTTCTCTGATGAATCCCCTTTACGATTGTTTGGGGAATCCGGAAAAAAGCTTGTCCGGAGAAGACAAGGTGAGTGCTACCATCAGTCCTGTGTCATGCCAACAGTAAAGCATCCTGAGACCATTCATGTGTGGGGTTGCTTCTCAGCCAACGGAATGGGCTCACTCACAATTTTGCCTAAGAACACAGCCATGAATAAAGAATGGTACCAACACATCCTCCGAGAGCAACTTCTCCCAACCATCCAGGAACAATTTGGTGACGAACAAGGCCTTTTCCAGCATGATGGAGCACCTTGCCATAAGGCAAAAGTGATAACTAAGGGGCTCGGGGAACAAAACATCGATATTTTGGGTCCATGGCCAGGAAACTCCCCAGACCTTAATCCCATTGAGAACTTGTGGTCAATCCTCAAGAGGCGGGGGACAAACAAAAACCCACAAATTCTGACAAACTCCAAGCATTGATTATGCAAGAATGGGCTGCCATCAGTCAGAATATGGCCCAGAAGTTCATTGACACCTTGCCAGGGCGGATTGCAGAGGTTTGGAAAAAGAAGGGTCAACACTGCAAATATTGACTCTTTGCATCAACCTCATGTAATTGTCAATAAAAGCCTTTGACAGTTATGAAATGGTTGTAATTATACTTCAGTAATCCATAGTAACATCTGACAAAAAATATCTAAAGACACTGAAGCAGCAAACTTTGTGGAAATTAATGTGTGTAATTCTCAAAACTTTCTGCAGTATACTACAACATTCTATAGTAAGTACTACACATGATCGAGGGATACTACAGTGTGTAGTATAGTATTCTACAGTATACTATGTTTTACTATAGAATTCTATGGTAAGTACTGTAATATTCTATAGTAAACTGTAGTATTTTTTCATGTAGGATGATACCATTCCACACCATTTGTTAGCCGACATGCACAGAAGGCTCCACCCCTCTCCACCATCACCCCCTCTCCCGGGAGTTTGGACCCAGCAGACGTGCCCTTAGGTGGGCCATTGGTGTCACGCTCTCCCCCTTCTCTCTCCCCTCTTCATCTCACTCTCCTTTCCCCTCTATGTCCCCTCTCTCTTCTCTATATTCCCTCTCTCTCCTCTCTAGCCTCTCTCCCTTCTCTGCCCTCTCTCCCGTCGCCTCGCCTGTAACACAGGCCCACAATCATATAAAACGGGGCCCAACGCCCTCGTTTCACAGCCTCAATGAATCATTACCTGTGGTAATAGCAACACTGATAAAGCACTAAGCCTCGCCACCATCTCGCCAAGACACAAATAAGGACATCGAGAGAATGTGTGATGTGTGTCGTCGATCTCATCTGGATGTAATTCTTCAGGATTGAGTGAAGTGTTTAGCCTGGTTTGGGGCTCTGCCGGGCTGGCAGCCAGAGAGAGCGGGAGGATGTGACCAGGGACCATTTGATTCCCCAGGACCTTTTTACCAGGGAGACGTCTGGGCTGCGTCAAACAGGACCAGAAGCAAAGTTATAGGAAAAAAATGGAAAAGGATAGAAGACAGGATGGAAATAGAACGCTCAAAGGTAGTGCTAGCCACTAGACATGTTAATAGTAGTTCGAGATGCACCTTCAAAAAGTGTGTTGCTCAGCCTATTTTGTTTGGACTCATTGTTCTTTGGCAGCATATGTGGCTGGCAGTCTTATCTTAATTAAGCTTTAATTCACTCTATAGAACTGAAGGACTTAAGCACTTAAGAAGCCTAACGTGGACACACAAAACCTAATGCCTTACCCCTTCCATCCCTCCACCTCTCATCTTTCTCCCCCCTTCCTCCTTCCTCGTGTCTGTACGGTGAGTTATGGGTACAGGCTGCATGTCCGTATCTACATAGCACAGCAAACACGGGCACATTATCAGCCAAAATACCTCTCTTTATGGTGGTGAACATTTGGTATGAGGCAGTGTGTGCCAGCCAGGCTTGGCAGCCCAAGTCCAGGCAGTCACCTCTCCATTCAGCCCAACTCACTGGTTCCACCGCCCACAGACTCCATGAGGGTACCCAGCCTGCCAGCTGTGGTAGGGGGTAGAGAGAAAGAGAGAGAGAGAGAGAGAGAGAGAGAGAGAGAGAGAGAGAGAGAGAGAGTGAGAGAGAGAGAGAGAGAGAGAGGGAGAGAGAGAGAGAGAGAGAGAGAGAGAGAGAGAGAGAGAGAGAGAGAGAGAGAGGGAGAGAGAGAGAGAGAGAGAGAGAGGAGAGAGAGAGAGAGAGGAGAGAGAGAGAGGAGAGGAGAGAGAGAGAGAGGGAGAGGAGAGAGAGAGAGAGAGAGAGAGAGAGAGAGAGAGAGAGAGAGAGAGAGAGAGAGAGAGAGAGAGAGAGAGAGAGAGAGGATTAAAGAAGGTACTAAGAGGAAATCATGGATTTCTTTTATAGAAACTTAAGAAGCTCCAAAGACTCTATGGGATTGTAGAGACCACTACCTACCCCACAGCAGCACCAGCTAGTCTGATTCTCTAGATACAGTATTGTTCCTGAAGCATAGTAACTTAGAAGTCAATGATTAAAGGACTGTCCATGTCACGTTCCTGACCTGTTTTCTGTTGTTTTGTATGTGTGTGATGGTCAGGGCGTGAGTTTTGGGTGGGCAGTCTATGTTTTCTGTTTCTATGTTGGTTTTGGGTTGCCTGGTATGGCTCTTAATTAGAGGCACGTGTTTTGCGTTTTCCTCTAATTGAGAGTCATATTAAGGTAGGTTGTTCTCACTGTTTGTTTGTGGGTGATTGTCGCTGTGTCTGTGTTTGTTTGCACCACCCGGTACTGTCTCGTCTCGTTCGTTCGGTCGTTCCTGTTCATGTGTTCCTCGTTTCATGTAAGTTCGTAGTTTAGGTCTGTCTAGTTCGTTTTGTTATTTTGTAAATTAGTCAAGTGTATTTCGTGTCTGTTCTTCGTCTTGCAATAAAGCATTATCTATTCATCACCCGCTGCGCCTTGGTCTACTAACTCACCGAAAGACGACCGTTACAGTCCATGTTGAAGCTCCTCCTGTCACCAGTCTGTCTCTATGCCTAGTGCTCCTCTCCACAGCTAACCTATAGTTTCACTGAGTGCTCTGACCCATATGTTCAGATCTGGAGGCAAATTGGAGGTTGATATCAACCTAATTATAGAAACAGGTTAATGGTCTGTGTTAAGGACGAGGAAGGAACAACTGTGATTGGTTAGGAGTTCTACAGATGGAGATGTGTGATTGGTGGTTCTGTGGAGCCTCAGCCTTGGCTAACCCCCAATGGAACGCTGTGCTGCAGGCCAGGCCAGCTGCGGGGGTGAGTGGACCCGTAACCATGGTTGAGCTCAACCCATGGTGATTAGGTTCCGGTACCACCAGCCAAGTGGCACAGCAGCACCAGCTTTGTGACTCACACGGGAACATTACATAATTTCTCAAACATCTGATTTATTCATGCTGTTGGAGTGGATAGTGTTCTGAGGCCCTTCATGTAGAAGACTTGTCGCTAAGCATTACCCTCATGTGAGAGGGGAACAAGAGGCATTTTGTCCAGAGTTGTACCCTCAACGTAGAAGCTTCATCCTGGCTTCGTTTCCTATACTACACGCCACTCTAACCTGTCTGCCCAGTGGCAATGGGAATATACTGTAGTACAGACCGACAGACAAACAGACAGGCAGACAGACACCCCCAGTACAGACAGGACATATTCCCTGGTCCCTGCCTCAAACAGCATCGTCCCACAGGGACGTCTCTCAGGCTCCCTTAGCCAGCTAACTGCTGACGACAGCAGGGTCGAAAATGTGAGTATGGTGATGAGACTCTGAGAGCTTCAGAGACAACCAGAGTCAGAGTACAAGGGACGGTTGCTGTTGAGGTGGGCCGTGAAGGGATGTGGTGAGTGGGATGGTGGTGGAGGACATGGAGAAAGAGACATACCGGGATAGTGATAGTGGTAAGGATGTAGAGAGAAGACAAGGAAGAGAAGAGTGGAGAAGAGAAGAGGGGAGTGTTAAGTTTTTAGTAGTGAGGGTCTGTGTTTTGTTTTTTTAGGGACACAAGTGTGCTGGTTTTGTTTTGTTCTTGAGGATGCAGCCTCTACATCTTTCCAGTCTGAGTGTCTACGAAGATGAATCCAGGCCCACAACACTACAGAATAGAGCCAGCAGAGCTGCAATAGCCCATTCTTTCACTCAGAAACCAAGGCAGCCACGGAAACTGCCGTGATTGACTTTACAACGCCATAAAGTGGGATGTCAGATAAAGCGAGATGCCTGCCCTGACCACTTCCTCCCCATCTGGCACGGTTTCATCTCTGGGGTGTTCCTAAATAAAGAGGACGATAACGATGGTGTGGGATCACTTATCAACAGATTACTTTTGAAGGGGCTCTGAGGAACCGCAGAGAATTCCTCCAACCACACTGCAGTATGGATGTAGGCTGCCATCTGCTGGCTAAAAGAATGTAGTGCATTAAATTGTATTTGTCACATGCTTTGTAAACAACAGGTGTAAACGAACAGTGAAAAGCTTACTTACGGGTCCTTTTTCAACAATGCAGAGTTAAAGACAAAAAAACAGAAATAGTGACACGAGGAATAAATACACAGGGAATAGCTCATAACAATGACGAGTAAAAATAACATGGCTATATACAGGGAGTACCAGTACTGAGTCGATGTGCAGGGACACGAGGTAATAACATGGCTATATACAGGGAGTACCAATACTGAGTCGATGTGCAGGGGTACGAGGTAATTGAGGTAGCTATATACATATAGGTAGGGTTAAAGAGACTAGGCAACGGGATAGATCATAGAAGCAGCAGCGTGTATCCATTTGATTAGCTATTTAGCAGTCTTATGACTTGGGGATAGGAGCTACT
The DNA here is from genome assembly GCF_029448725.1 of Salvelinus fontinalis. Lineage (NCBI taxonomy): Eukaryota > Metazoa > Chordata > Actinopteri > Salmoniformes > Salmonidae > Salvelinus > Salvelinus fontinalis. The sequence continues at coordinate 7,623,762 of NC_074698.1, forward strand.
TAGGGTCCTGTTGGTTCCAGACTTGGTGCACTGGTACCGCTTGCCGTGCGCTAGCAGAGAGAACAGTCTATGACTTGGGTGGCTGGAGTCTGAAAAATGTTTGGGTCTTCCTCTGACAATGTCTGATATAGAGGGCATTACTGAAACACATGAGTGACAGCATTCTCTCTCTGAGAATTCTTTCTCTCTCTTTCCTGTCTCTCTCTCTCTCTCTCTCTCTCTCTCTCTCTCTCTCTCTCTCTCAATTCAATTCAATTGACATGGCAAGTTCATTATTACTTACATTGTCAAAGTATACATATCGAAAAAATAAAAATCAAATATATATGTATAAATATACAAAATATATATATTTAAATATAAATAAATAGTGGGACCAACAGCAATAATAATAGTAGTAGTGGACATGGGATTACCATTAACAACAACTACAACAACAATATTAATCAGAACAACAATACATTAAAGCAACGGTAGTAGACCAGTGTCAACATGACTGAGAAGACACATGACCTGGTATGAAAGACAAAACAAAACGGGAAATATTATCAACATTACTTTGCACATTTCACTGGCTGTCCCTCAGGTTGTGGCAGGAGGACACATATTTGGCTGCCAACACTGCACATTTGGGCTTTTCACCCAATAAATATTAGATTTTTTCTTCATCTTTTATAGTTTCAAATTCTTTGTATTGAATTATAATTTTGGGAAAAAAATATTCTCTTATGTCTGAGTATTTGTCACAGTGTAATAGGAAATGCAGCTCTGTCTCTACCTCACCCCTGGAGCAGAGTGAGCACAGCCTGTCCTCTCTGGGCAGCCAGGTTTGTCTGTGACGACCGGTCTCTATAGCCAGACTGTGCTCACTGAGTCTCTCTCTCTCTCTCTCTCTCTCTCTCTCTCTCTCTCTCTCTCTCTCTCTCTCTCTCTCTCTCTCTCTCTCTCTCAGGGTCAGGCGGACCTCCTGAAGCACGCTAAGAGTGAGGCTTTGGACACGCTGCGCCAGATCCACTGTGCCACCCAGTCCTGTGGCCTGAGCAAGAACGGAGCTACCTCCCCTCAGCTCCAACACCATCCACTGCAAGCACAGGCCCAGTACCAGGCCCAGGCCCACCATCCACCCCAACCTCACCATCTCCAACCCCAGGCCCAGCCTCTGTCCCAACACCTGGATGAACCCCAGCCCGAGGCCCAACCAAAGCTCCAGGCCCAGCTCCATACTCAACCCCATCCCCTGACTCAGCGTCCGCTCCTGCCTCCCCTCCCGCCCCAGCCCCCACAGTATAGGGCAGCAGGCTCCCACGAGGCCATCTCTGAGAACGAGACGGCCAGCGATGGTTCCTGCTGACCCGTTGCCTGTACCCGCAGTGGAGTCCACCCAAAGAGAGACAGGGAGAGGAGAATAGAAAGAGAGAGGGGGCTTGAGAAGCAGAGAGGAGAAGAGCAAAGAACATGGATGGTTCCTTTAACACCCCCGAAGATGGACAGAGAGGAGAGGGAGAAGGAGAGGGAGAAGGAAAGGGAGAGGGAGAGAGATGGTGAGAAGGAAAGAGCAGAAGAGAAACAGCAAATAGAGCAAGGGACGGGGAAGAAAACTCATCGTAAAAGACAAGAGACACAAGTTTGAAAATGTATTGTTTTAGAGACAAAGAAGAAATGTCTCTGTCAGCTCTCTCTCCTGTCCTATTTCTCTCTCTTGGATTCGAAAGAGCGAATAACACCCATATTAGCGAGTTGAGTCAGTCAATTCGTTGAGTCAGTCAGTCTGTCAGGAGAGTCTCGCTGTCTTTCTCTGGGCAGTGCCCTGCGGGTACAGGCACCTTACATTGGCATTTCATACCGCGCAAGTTCGCCTTTGGATTCCCCTAGGATACCCATAGCATGTCCAGGACCCTTTCCTTCTCTCCTCCTCTATCTTCTTCCGTATGTTTACTCCATACACCTGTAGATCTGCCCTTCCGTACATCATCCCGAGCTTCAACCCTTTTTGCCCTTCTCGCCGAGGAGGAGGCTGCCGTTTAAATGCACAACGTAGTGCAGCTCACACGGACTAGTAGCTCTGTAGGGATCCTAGATAGAGGACCATTACTGCACAAACTAACCTGGGGAGCTGTCTGTGAGAGAGACGTTAAAGGACTGCAGCTCTGCAGCCTCTCTCTGTCTGTCACTACCTACCTGGCCTCTACAATGATGCACTGGCTCCCCCTGCTGGAGTCTCCAACCTCCGCAGGACCCCATACACTTGCACAGTGCTCTTAATTAAGATTTTTTATTTTTGTTAATTGTCAATCACAACATGCCTGGACGCTTAGTAGGGGGTCTCCCTAGCGCCTCTCAAGGGGCTGTGTGCGTAACGTCCCGTGTGTTGCTGTCGTCGTCCCATGGGTGGAGGGAGCGTGGCCGTGCTCTGCCCACGCTCCAGCTCTCAGAGGTAGCTACTAGCTCGAGCTCACCAGCCTGTTTTAACTGGAACAGTCTGTCGACCCCGTCTGCGCTGCGGAGACTAAAGGACTCTATAGGTCAAAGATCACAAGAGAAACATGGACCAGGGGCAGATTCCTGCTGTCAATCAAACACACACCTAACCTAAAAGAGAAACTATGGATCTATATAGATGTATAATGTATGTATGTACAAGTAATGAAGAGACCCTTTACATTTATCTCTGATAATTCTCCCTGAAACAAAACATCCCGTTGATATTCTTGTTATTGTTATAATTGATGTTAGTTGTATTCATATTACAATTATTTTATATACAGTATATTGCTTCTACATATACAGTGACTTGATACCTGTTGTTCTGTGCTGCAGCTCAAGACAGGTGGTGTGGAATGTTGGGTGTCGGGGTTAGAGGTCAGGGTGAGTTTGGGTTTGGGTTGGGGGTCATCATTCCAAAAATTGGATTAAACCATAACCTGACTTGTGTTTCACTGCAAAGTGATGTGGTTCTGTATGAGCTCCTTAAAATGGCCCATTAAAACTGGCTTCATTGTTCATCCTGCCTCCTATTCTTCAACTTTCTCAGTGTCTTTATGCTGCCAACCTGACATGAATATGTAGGATTCCTTCTACAGGAAAAGAATGGGGAATATATTGTATGAAGAAATTCTGAGGCAACTCCAGAAGGTGGCGACAAATAGTAGGGGAAATGTTTTGAGTGACAGTGTCTATGAGGGAAATTTACATGAGGGATTCAGCCTTTTGCCAAAGTCAGGTACTATAGGTCCAGGTCAAATAGGGGAGGTTTATATTTGTCCTGTTTTACACAGTGTATTCAGAAAGTACTCAAACCCCTTGACTTTTTTCACATTCTCCTGTGTTACAGCCTGAATTTAAAATGGATTACATTGAGATTTTGTGTCACTGGTCTACACACAATACCCTATAATGTCAAAGTGGAAGTATGTTTTTATACATTTCTACAAATGTATTCAAAATGAAAAGCTGAAATAAGTATTCAATCCTTTTGTTATGGCAAGCCTAAATTAGTTCAGGACTCACTCTGTGTGCCATACTAGTGTTTAACATCCTTTTTTTATGACTACCTCATCTCTGAACTCAGTTGCCGGAGAGGAAGGAAACAGTTCAGGGATTTCACCTACAGGCCAATGGTGACTTTATAACAGTTACAGAGTTTAATGGCTGTGATAGGAGAACACTGATGATGGATCAACATTGCCGTTACTCCACAATACTAACCTAATTGACAGAGGGAAAATAAGGAAGTCTGCAGTGCGTCATACACCGACGAAGTGCTCGGAAAAGGTGCAATTTGCAGTTTAAGATGATAACTCTGGCGTGTCATGCAAAATTCAAAGCTGGGCTGTACAACATGCAAAAAGGTAGGTAGCCTGAGTCTAGAAACGACTGGAGGGATTAAACTAGCAAAAGTGTGGGTGGAATGTACATTAACATCCTCTGCCTCAGACGTAAATAATAATAATAAAAGAAACGGCCATAAAAAAAATGGTTTTTGAACATGCCAGGGACATTTTGTGGCAGCAAGCCTTGTAGACAAAGAAGACACCCGGGTTAAAGAATCAAACATTCAAAATAAATCAAAATAGACACTACAGCCAGAGTCTTCAGAACAGCCTTAGAAGGAGGTTAAACGTCACATCCACAGGTCCGCTCATGGCTTTGAGCAAGAAATTCACTCTGAGGACTTAAATGAACTTGACATGGGGTGAGTCATTGTATGAGGTTTTGAAAACTAAGCTAGGATTTTTTTTTTCTTTACAAACTTGTTCTGTACTGAAGTTAATCAGAATATGTGTGTCATATTATCACATAGGCAAGAGGCCTATATATTTTCATACACGATATATACAAAAGCATGTGGACACCCCTTCAAATTAGTGGATTTGGCTATTTCAGCCACACCTGTTGCTGACAGGTGTCTAAAATCGAGCACACAGCCATGCAATCTCCATAGCCAAACATTGGCAGTAGAATGGCCTTACTGAAGAGCTCAATTACTTTCACCGTAATAGGATGCCTCCTTTCCAACAAGTCAGTTCGTCAGATTTCTGCCCTGCTAGAGCTGCCCCAGTCAACTGTAAGTGCTGTTATTGTGAAGTGAAAACATCTAGGAGTAGTAACAACGGCTCAGCCGCAAAGTGATAGGCCACACAAGCTCACAGAACGAGACCGCTGAGCGTTAACATTTTCTGTACTCGGTTGCAACACTCACTACCGAGTTCCAAATTGCCTCTGGAAGCGACGTCTGAACAAGAGCAGCCGCACACAAGCCTAAGATCACCATGCGCAATGCCAAGCGTCGGCTGGAGTGGTGTAAAGCTCGCCGCCATTGGACTTTGGAGCAGTGGAAACGCCAGGAGAACGCTATTTTCCCCAATGCATAGTGCCAACTGTAAAGTTTCCTGGAGGAGGAATAATGGTCTGGGGCTCTTTTTCATGGTTCTCAGCGTGACAATACCCCGGTGCACAAATCGAGGTCCATACAGAAATTATTTTGAGATGAATTGGAACGCCAACTGCGAGTCAGGCCTAATCGCCCGACCTCACTAACGCTCTTGTGGCTGAATGGAAGCAAGTCTCAGCAGCAATGTTGCAACATCTAGTGGAAAGCCTTCACAAAAGAGAGGCTGTTATAGCAGCAAAGGGGGGGACCAACTCCATATTAATGCCCATGATTTTGGAATGAGATATTCGACGAGCAGGTGTCCACATTTTGGTCATATAGTGGTGTGTCATATCACATAGGCTGGAAGCCTATATATGCTTCTATGTGTGTTCTGCTGTAGTCTACATTGATTTAATTTACTTGAAGTTATTTTCCAATATTGTGATATTTGTTCTACTGCTACATTGAAAATGATATGAAATTTGGGTCCATTTCACCACCTTAGATTGTAGGCTACATGGCTGTTTGCTCTGTCTGCTGTGCTGCTACATTGTGTTTGACACTTTTTTTCTCAGTGTGTTCCGGTAACTCAGAGCCCCCCGGATAACACCCCCTCATGCTCACTATGTGTTCCCGGACCTCCCGATTTACAAATGAAGCACTGCCCGACGCTCTAACCACTAGGCTACCTGCCGCCCTATAGGAAAAGGGGAACGAGGTGCCTCTACCACCAATTACCAATAGCTAGGGGGATAAAGCAACACCACACTGTTCTAGGTGTGTCAGTATTCCCGGAGCGACACATGTTTAATACAATAGAGAGAATGATCATTAGCCCTCATTAGGACTGTTACATGACCCTCTAATTACAGACCATTCAGTCAGTCAGCTTCTAAAGGTTATCGGGGATGGTTCTTTGTGTTCCCTCATACCTTTGATGAGACCGTGTCTTATTGCTGCAGCTAATTAACCATGTCTCCCTCACCGCTAATCATAGCGCTATGTCCTAACGAAGCTCGCCACCAGCCTGACATAATAGCATTCCACTACTTTATTCAAAACCCAGGAAATATCCTAGAGATGGTCTGTGGCAGGATCAGAGTCATTAAGGACTTCTGATAGACCCATCAAATGAGCAAACGGGTCAAACGCTACAACAGAAAATGAGCATTGATGGACAGTCTTTTTGTTGATGTCCCCGCCGACTGGACTAAAGATATCTTAATGACGTCTATGGAGGGTTTAAACGAGACGACATAGGGCCTTATAAAAGGAGACCGGCTTCAGAGAGAGGTGATAGTAGAAGTGGACCCCACAGCCTCTAGCAGAACATGTGTCTCAACACAAAGCACCTTACTACAGCACCTGGGATGGACACAGCGTGCTCAACCACCAAGGTAGGATCGACTATGTAACACAGCTTTCTATTAGATGTTTTTACTGTGGAATAATTTAAGCAGCCATTATGGGCCTCAGACAAAGGTCATGTAGGTACAAAAGGGGGTGTTCAGAAAAGTACATCAGGTATTGTTTTGGGATGCATTTAAATATGAATGGTAATGCTCGCTAATGCTCCCTAATTTGCATTGAGTGTTTTTAGAATGGAGATGGTAGACCACTATTTGCACTTAGCGTGTCAGTCGCTGCTCTGATATTTTCATGGGTTTGAGTTCCTTTCAGTCTATTGAATAGGGTTTTTGGTAATGGGTTTAAGGGTATTAAGCAATTACATAGTCTTTCAAAAATAGCAAGGCCTAGTCTGAAGAAAATATTCTAAAACTGATAGTTGTTAGCAGACATGACTAAAAGCTATCTGAAATTGTTCTCAATTAATATTCCTGAGTACGTTTTAGCTTTCGTTTTTCATATTAACCATCAAGTTATATTAACATAGGCCTATGCGTCTCTCTCTCTATCTCACTCTCTCCTTTGTTTATGTTTGAGTTTGCAAGAAAGGAATTTCACTGTACTTCTGCATGTGACATAAAAAAATGGGAATCTCTCTCTCTTTCTGTCTCTCTGTCTCTCTGTCTCATGAAGTTCTAACACTGAAATATTGTATCTGCTTTTACTGACAGAAACTCAAGGTTCTCCTCTTGTTGCTACTCGTCTCTCATCTGGCCTGTGACGCTCAGGAGGTTGCCAACTCTTGCAGACAGAAATCCCACTCCTGCCGTCTTTACGTCCTGCTCTGTCGCTCAGGTAATGGGACGGGGACGGGGACAAGGGGACCCCTCACCGATGACGCAGCCGCTGGAATCCTCACACTCAGTAAACGGAAAGAAACTGATGAACGTCGCTTCCAGAGCCGGTTGAGTCAGCTACTCCACGGGTCACGGAACCAAGCGGCGGGAATCTTGACGATGGGGAAGAGGACCGAAGACACAGCAGAACCGCTCATGCGCTTGTTTCCCATTTTAGAGACGGACCTCACTATCACAGCCCAATTGGTTTTACAACTACCATTCAAGTGACTCATCTGGAAAACATCAATGTTGATGCATCATTTTTGAGGGACTGCGTCAAACATGGACTAATGAAAAATATATGAAAACATGGGTTTTGGGTAAAATGTTCCTTTAAGATTTTATTTGTTTGTGGAGTAGATGTTAGTAATTTTGTTAGTAATGTTGTAAATATTGTATATGATCTCACTGGTGTAATAAATGTGATAATGTTCACATGTAGCACATATGTATTTGCTTCCCTGGTGTCTCTGTATTTTAGGTGATGGGAAAGTAAATATGAAGAAAGTGACTGTCATGAGGGTTGAGTCATCTAGTTGTGTCTATGTTATGGCATCACATCACTGGCATCACGGTCAGACAACCCCAATAACCCCAACCAGCCCAAATCATCAACCCCTCAATCAGCCATGAGCACATGTCTGGATGGGTAGGTGTGTTTGTTCAAGTGAGTGTATGTACCAGAAAAGTACGTTTCCCAGAAATACCTTGGTTTCTGTGAAAGCTGGAGGTCTGCTGTATTTTCTCTCATTCATTCTAACCTGCCCTCCCTCTCCAAACTGACTCCATGATTCTTTCTCTTTTACAACTTTTCTCATGGGGGCAGCATGGAGCTGCTTCAAGGCTCAAGTCTGTATGGATATCTGTGTTACTCAGAGGCCACATATTGTAGTCTGTTGTAAAGCCAAAGATCTAGGTCAAGACCCACTGTGTTTCTCCATCATTGCATTACATTCTCTTGCCACATTTTTTGTCCCTCTCTTCTCACCTTGTATCTTCTAAATGTTTGTACTTTATATATCGGTAATAACTGAAAAACAGCATTGTAACCATTATAATGGAAGTAAAGTCTCAGGCTATTCTGCAGTCTTGTTTGTGTGTTCTTCGTGCGTACAGCACTTCCATCCACTCACCTGGTCACAAACACACCAACAATTCGCCATGCCATATCGACAGAAATACACCAGCACGCGCTCACCGTGCCATGTTTTCTCTTGGTTACGTGTCAGATCGCCTGGTAGGTATAGAAGAGGTGCTAATTAGAGCAGATGCTTAAGAGAGGGAGGGAGTCTGTCTGGGATACATTTCTATATTCATCTACTCATGCAGTACTAAGCTACCCAGCTAGCACATTTGGTTCCTTCTATGTTGTGGGAATGTACATTTTAGGTTTCCCATTTGTTCTGGGAATGAAGCCATAATTTTCCTGACTGGTAAAACTGAAAGTTTTTGGGGGGTTCTGGGAATGTACATTTTTAGGTTGCAGGGAGGTTCTGAGAGCATTTTACTATGGTTCCCTGAAAGTTTTCCTGGGAGGTTTTATTAACATTCTGAGAATGAAATGTAAAGGTTATTTGTAATTATTTTTTTTGTAGCTTCCTCAACTTTCACTGACTGTTTCAATAAGACTTTTAATAACACTGCTAGCTTAGGTGTCACGTTCGCTAGAATAAATGTCGGACCAAGGCGCAGCGGATGTTGAGTTCCACATGATTTATTAGAAAGTGAAACTAAGCAAAGACAAAAACAATAAACTAACAATGAACCGTGACTACAGAAGTGCTACGTGCACTAACTCAAAACAATATCCCATAAACACAGGTGGGAAAAACAGCTACTTATTTATGATCCCCAATTAGAGACAACGATTACCAGCTGCCTCTAATTGGGAACCATAAAAATCACCAACATAGAAATATGAAAACTAGAATACCCACATAGAAATAACATATACTAAAGCACCCCCTAGTCACGCCCTGACCTACTATACCATAGAGAAACAATGGTTCTCTATGGTCAGGGCGTGACGTTAGGTTAATTGTTTTGAACTCCAAGCACAGATAGGACATATGGAAATTAATTTGCTTAGCATTAATCATGCAAACACATTTATTTTTTATTGTGGCACGGCATCAGTGGGATTTGAACCTATGAGCTTCTATCTAAGGAATTCGTCCACTGGGCCACCAGGATGGAGCTAGCATACCATGTTTTTTAACTCACACAAAGCTGTTCATTTTAGTCTATTCAAACAGACTCCATTTCAAAGGAAACAAGCGCTCATTAACATCAGGTGTGGCCAATTAGTGGACGAGGCCAACACATCTGAACACACTTAACAAGACAGAGGATAGAGAGACCCCTTGTTGACCCTGAGAACAGAATGTATATGTTTTAAGAAGCATTCTTAAAACATTCTTTGAACGTTACTAATGTTTTCTTGTAGTTTTTATGGAAAGTCTTCTTAATGTTCCGAGAAAATGACTGTAAATAGAATCATGAGAAAACCTACAGAAAACGTTATGCTGAAGTACTGAAATTCCCACAGAAGAACATTGTTTCTCAATGTTCTCTGAACTATTTGAGAACATTCCCAATGCCAAACCAGTTGGAGAACGTTTCTAGAACATTACCAAAAGTTAAATTAAATGTAACCAGGTTTGAACTTTTAGGAAATGTTCTGTTAAAGTAATGAAATACCAAGAAAATTATGTTTTTTTGTCAAGCTCTTTAAATGTGCTGAGAGTGTTCTAAGGCCAAGCAACTATCCTGAACCATTCCCAGAACGTTGTGGGAAGTTTGTATGCAAAATAACCAGAGGACAACCATGCTCTCACCAAGCTCTAAGAAACATGGTTCTCAGAACATTATGTGCTAGCTGGGTAAGATGCTTATAAGACCTTAGAGGCTTTTGATGATGTATTTGTTTATGTCTATACATGTGAATCTTGTTCCTTATATATTCTAAAGCTGTGTGTGCCTACATGCGTGCGTGTACAATCTGCCTCCCTGTGCATGTCAACAGGTATACATGGGTATTCTCATCCCTATTTCCTAGTAAGGATACAGGATCAGAAGTGGATGATGGCATTGGTGTGCACAGCAGAAAAAGAGGGAGGGGAGGGGCAGAACGAAAGAGAAAGCCAGATGAGATTCACTGGTCTACTGACTGCCAGTGTTTCTGTTAGAGGGGGTGCAACAAGAGAGAGTGCTTACTAGTGTGTGAAGGAGAGAGATGGCGAGAGGACAGAGTAAAATAAGGTATAGAGCGTGCGCAAGAAGGAGAACGAACAGAGAAGTTGATTGTTAAGAAACAGTGAGAAGTGGAAAGAAGCAGGGGGGCTCTCGCTTTCGGGGAAAGAGAGAGAGAGACAAAAGAGAAAGAGGAAAGGGAGGTAGAGAAAGAGAGAGTAGAGGGAGGGAGAGAGAGAGAGACAAAGAAACAGAAACAGGGAGAAAGGGGTGAGAGAGCGATAGAGAATGGCAAAGACTGTGTGATAGAGAGAAGAGAGAAGAGAGAGAGAGAGAGAGAGAGAGAGAGAGAGAGAGAGAGAGAGAGAGAGAGAGAGAGAGAGAGAGAGAGAGAGAGAGAGAGAGAGAGAGAGAGAGAGAGAGAGAGAGAGAGAGAGAGAGAGAGTACAGACTCAGATAACGGAAGTGGCGTGCGTATCCTGCTCTCCTGCTGGGGCTAGATGAGACTTCAGACTGATCTGTGAGGAGAGAAGAACAGAGAGATACACTACCTAACTTGATGACTCTAAGCTGAGAGTGAGTTGCAACACCTTAGCTTGATCCACGGTGAGAAGAATAACTACTCACACTACAGCGAAGGAAGGAGCTAAAGAGAAAGATAATCAGCCTTACTTGGGGTAAAGAAGAGGAAAGGTGGAAGAAAGAAGACTATAAACCTGAGACTGAGGTAAATGCCTCTGATACCCAGCTGACCTGTAGCTGAGTGCTGAGGCAGGATCAAGGAGAAGCATCTGTTGAAGTGTAGACTGTAGAGTCACGTTGGTCTGACTCGCCCTCCTCTCAGCTCTGTCTGTTCGGGGATGGAGTGACTTGGTGAGCCCAGCTCTGTCTTCATCGTTGGACAACATGCCTGTGATGAAGGGCCTCCTGGCCCCCCAGAACACCTTCCTGGACACCATCGCCAACCACTTTGATGGCACCCGTAAGTATACCCTTTTACTCAAGCCTTTCTGCCTTTGTGCCACCCTCCGTGCCCACCTAATTGGGATGCCTGCAGTGTTACAATGGGTTTGATTGATTGTAATTTACTGGTGAGGTAATTTACAAGTTGTGAACAAGTTGCGTTTAATACATTGTGACTTTTCATTGTAAGATTTCCATTTTGATTTTGTGTCAGCGTGTCACTGAAAATATATTTGGGCAGGATTCAATTCGTATTGCCGAAGTATTGAGGAAGATCAGCGTTATAGCTCGATTTAAAGGCAATGTCCCTGCGTTCGTGGAGACTCCAAATGCTGCATATGTGGGCTCAATCGGCAGTTACCTTTACATTTTAACTCAGAACTACCGCTATACGGATTTAAATATATATTTATATCTCATTCAAATCGCATGGTGTCAAGCATTAGAACCATCGAGAAGCAAAACTTTTATGGGGGGGGGGGGCTGCTGTGGGATTAACACAAATTCTTTAGAGTCTAAGATGTTGGGGGGTGGGTTATGAACTTGCATATGGAATTGTTTTAAAATGGTCCTACCATGGATCATTTAGCTATTTAATTTAAAATTTTAGGACCCTTTAGGTATCCCAAAAATATATTTTAGAAGTATTTGATAAAATATTGAATTTGGCCTTCAGTACCAAATACCACAGAAACACATTGAATAACACATTCATCAATGGCAAAAAAAGACAGTTAAAAAAAGAAATCCTAAGGAATAAGATTTTGAAGTGTCTGGAGATATAGGAGAAATAAGAAAGCTCTGTCTTGTCAAGGTTGAGCTTGAGGTCGTGGACCAGGCACGATATCTGCCAGGCACGCAGAGATGTCTCCACCTGGGTGTCAGAAGGGGCTGAAGAAGAAAAGGAGTTCGATGTCATCTGCATAGCAATGATAGGAGAGACCATGTGAGGATATGACGGAGCCGAGTGACTTGGTGTTTATGCAGGGTTGGGTAGATTACTTTCTAACTGTAATCCTTTACAGTTACTAGTTACCTGTCCAAAATGGTAATCAGTAACGTAACTTTTGGATTACCCAAACTCAGTAACGGAATCAGATTACATTCAGTTACTTTTAGATGACTTTTCCCTTAAGAGGCATTAGAAGAAGACAAAAAGGTATGTTACCAATTGAATGACATCTATTGCAGGATAAAGCAATGTTAAAGTCTACATAGCTGGCCATGTATGGCTGTTCAATTTGACTTTTCGGGTTGGTTGTATAGGCTTATTATAACCCATCGCTTTCTACTGCATATAATAATGTAAGAACCAAAGCTGGAGATGAGAAGCAAGTGCAGGGAGTGAACATTTAATGAACAGACAAGTGACAGAACAGAAACATGGTCAGAACAGGGGGAACAAGTGCTAGCTGTGCCACCAGAGACTCTGGGTTCGCGCCCAGGCTCTGTCGCAGCCGGCCGCGACCGTGAGGTCCGTGGGGCGACGCACAATTGGCCTAGCGTCGTCCGGGTTAGGGAGGGTTTGGCTGGTAAGGATATCCTTGTGTCATCGCGCTCTAGCGGCTCCTGTGGCGGGCCGGTTGTAGTGCACGCTAACCAGGTCGCCAGGTGCACGGTGTTTCCTCCGACACATTGGTGTGGCTGGCTTCCGGGTTGGATGCGCGCTGTGTTAAGAAGCAGTGCGGCTTGGTTGGGTTGTGTTTCGGAGGACGCATGGCTTTCGACCTTCGTCTCTCCCGAGCCCGTACGGGAGTTGTAGCGATGAGACAAGATAGTAACTACTAACGATTGGATACCACGACATTGGGGAGAAAAGGGGGTAAAAATTCACACACAAAAAAAAAGAACAGGGGGAACAAAACGACATGACAACAATTAAGCTGAAGCCGGGAACAGCCAAATATAGGGGAGGTAATGAAAACAGGTGATTGAGTCCAGGTGAGTCCAATGAATTACTGAAGAGTGTGACGAGGGAAAAAGGTGTGCGTAATGATGGTGGCAGGAGTGAGTAGTGCTGGGCAGCCTGGCACCAGGGAGGGAGAGCGGGAGCAGGCGTGACATAATAATATGATTAAATTATGTCTCTACATTACTATATATCATTTATAAGTCCAAAAATGGATGTAGCAACTACAGATTGCCCTATTAAGTCTATCAAAAGTGTACGAGTTTGAGCATGTGTCCATTAGGCCTATGGATTTAGTTTTTTATCAGCATGAATTAGATTGAGCAATAAAATCCCCAATTTTATTCCATAGGCTGGGATCCGCACTCTGCAGCTGTTGTAAAAGAGCATTTTTCACTGGCTGTCCACTGGTTTCAAAAACAATGATTGTTAGGCCTCTTAAATTCAACCATTATTGAGTTCAAATACAGATTTGGATTTCTGAACTGCCGTCCACGACAACCACAAGCCGTAAGGCACAAATAGCTAAATGAGAGAGCAGCAGTGTGATTCACATCAATGCGCTACGTAGGTACCAATAATAAGTGATATCCGAATCACCATAGACTACACCACTGCTCTCATCCTGACCTCCAAGCGTTTATTCAAGTTGGATAATCTTTGGATGCCGACAGCAGTCGCACCATTGGAAGACATAGATTGGACTGTAGCCTACAAAAGCCTATTTCTCATATTTGTCCACGATCCATCAAACACATTTGGTGTGTCATCATAGTGGCCTCTGACTTGGGGTCAGACACGCTCAGGTGGAAAACATTTAAAGTTGCGCCTTTTTACAATGCTGATTTGAATGTCATTAAGAAAACAGAGAAGTGTCACAAATTTTTCCCGCAAACATTCATTTGGAATTTAAAAGTAATCCTTGAAGTAATCATCTAGTTTTTCAAAAGTCTCTGTAGTCTGATTACAATATTTCTGCTGGTAACATAACGGATATCAGTTACCGTTTTTTTGTAATCCCTTACATCCCCAACCCTGTGTATATGTAGCCTGGCGAAAGTAAACCCTTCACAGGACACAAACTAATTTTGGGTTGTTTATTCTGTCAAAGCTTACATTTCAAATAGGATAATGTAGGAGGGCAATCACCACAAATTGAAGTCACCATAAAGTAAAGTTCAGTTTCAATCACGATCAAGTGAAATAAATCTGTTAGTAAAGTGCATATAACCAATCTGAGTACAATAAATACGAAGTGAAATGCATAAACGGTAGGGGCTCTGCTTTCCATAGAAAAACACAAGAAAATACAGAGACCACAATGTTGAAGGTTAGAATTTACTTCTAACATTTCAGATATCTGGGTACAAGAGGACCATGATCAAAATGACATTGTGCATGAAAAACAAACATACATTTAGTCATAAAACAATATGAATACTTACAAACACACTGTCCACGTGATGCCCTAACCCCACATGGAACAGTAGATCCTCATCTCACCCATAATGCACTGGGGGAAATATCATATCAACATTTCAATTATGATTCAAAAATAAAATAAAATACAACACCCTGAAGCTTTACATGAAATAGAATGTCGTTCTGATATTTACTCACGCTTCAAATAATGTTATCAACGCCACCACGTGGTTCTGAGATCACTGGTATTCAGCTGGCAAGAAGCTAACATCCTCATGTCAATCTGAAAGTATCAACAGGCTAACATGACCATCTTGCATAAATATTACAAAACTAACACTTATACACTGCAGATGATGCAGAATAGGATAGATTCCGGTACAAGAGTAAGATAAAAAAGCAATAGTTACCCATCTAAAGTATCGTTGGACCCACGATGGATTTCAACAGCTCTCCAGTGTAATTGCTTGCTCTCACTCTTACACACTGTGCACGCACAATCTTATAACCTCTCTCACACATTATTTAAGGATCTCTTAAAGGGACTGTGCCATCTAGTGGATATAAATGAATACAGCTACATGCTTTTACCACCTGGCTACTTATAGAGAGAAGAGGAGAGGGACTAGAACCAAGCCCTGGGAGACACCAGTAGTGAGAGTAAGTGGTGCAGACATAGATCCTCTCCATGTCACCTGGTAGGAGCGGCCTGCCAGGTAGGATGCAATCCAAGAGTGTGCAGACCCTGAGACGCCCAGCCCTGAGAGGGTGGAAAGGACGATCCGATGGTTCATGGTGTCAAAGGCAGCAGATAGATCTAGGAGGATGAGAACAGAGGAGAGAGAGTCAGCTTTGGCAGTGCGGAGAGCCTCCGTGACACAGAGGCGAGCAGTCTCGGTTGAGTGATCCGTCTTGAAGCCTTGACTGGCTTGACACTAAATGCTAATTGCCTAGCTGAGGTGAAGAGCATACCTCCCGGTACTAATTGCTGATTGCATAGGAGAGGAGAAACCACTCCCCCTGCAATACAGCCACTGATTACCAAAACAATAACAGTCACAAATTGCCCTGCATTCCTGCTTGATGTATCAACAATCAGCTGCAAGTCATTGAAAAAAATATATAACCTTTTTAACTAGGCAAGTCAGTTAAGAACAAATTCTTATTTACAATGATGGCCTAGGAACACTGGGTTAACTACCTTGTTCAGGGGCAGAACAACAGATTTTTACCTTGGCAGCTCGGGGATTCGATCTAGCAAACTTTTGGTTACTGTCCCAACGCTCGAACCACCCCAGGTAGCCTAGTGGTTGCTGCGCAGTCAGCAGTTCATACACTAAGTAGGCTAAGTAGGCTACCGGAAAGACAGACAGCACTTAAAGTAAATGGTCCTAGCTAGCAAAAATACAGTACTAAACAACAACAGATGAAGACAAAATTATACTTATACTTATACTTATACTAGCGATATTAGGAGTCAACTAGCTATAGATTGAAGCTACACCACTACATGGCAAAACAAATAATGAACTACTGAAAACACGACCTAGATTTGATTTTAGTTCAACTTTCACTTAGTCCAACTATCACTCTACTACTACTACAAAATTAAATTAAATTACTAGTAGAACTCTATGTAGTTCACCACTTCCCAACACTGTGTGTAAGTGGTACTGGAAAGGGACAGCCAGTCAACCCTGTGTGTAAGTGGTACTGGAGAGGGGCAGCCAGTCAACACAATAATTCAGGCTGTGACAGTGATGTAGAGAATGGTGAGAGCTCAGCAGAGGAGTGGGTGTGCTGTTGTTTTGGATTGAAGTGCCACTTGTTGGGCTGTTGTGTGTTTGCTGTCTGTGTTACTCCTCATTAAAGTGATACAAAACCCGGACACTTCCAGTCATTGCACTAACGCTAGTTAGCAATTGCGCTACCACTAGTTAGCAACTCTCTTCAAACTGCATGCAGAGACATACAAATCTGGGGAAGTAGATAAAGGTCTTCATTGCCTCCTGAAGTATCCCTTTAAAACTTCAGTACCTGTGTCCCTATTTCCCCTTTCTTTTAGCTCACTCACAACCTAAAAGCTCTTTTGTTATTAGTCATATGTGTTCACAGTTCATGCATTTTGTTTGTCCATCTATTAAGCACCTCTGCATTTGACCATAGGATATTTACTGAGTGTACAAAACATGAGGAATACCTGCTCTTTCCATGACACAGACTGACCAGGTGAATCCAGGTGAAAGCTAGGATGCCTTATTGGTGTCACTTGTTTAATCCACTTCAATCAGTGTCGATGAAGGGGAGGAGACAGGTTAAAGAAGGATTTTTAAGCCTTGAGACATTTGAGACATTGATTGTGTACAGTGGCAAGAAAAAGTATGCGAACCCTTTGGAATTATCTGGATTTCTGCATAAATTGGTCATAAAATTAGATCTGATCTTATTCTAAGTCACAATAACAGACAAACACAGTCTGCTTAAACTAATAACACACAAATTATTGTATTTATCTTGTCTATTTTGAATACATAATTTAAACATTTACAGTGTAGGTTGGGAAAAGTATGTGAACCCCTAGGCTAATGACTTATCCTAAAGGTAATTGGAGTCAGGAGTCAGCTAACCTGAAGTACAATCATTGAGACGAGATTGGAGATGCTGCTTAGAGCTGCCCTGCCCTATAAAAACACTCACAAAATTGGAGTTTGCTATTCACAAGAAGCATTGCCTGATGTGAACCATGCCTCAAACAAAAGAGATCTCAGAAGACCCAAGATTAAGAAATGTTGACTTGCATAAAGCTGGAAAGGGTTACAAAAGTATCTCTAAAAGCCTTGATGTTCATCGGTTCATGGTAAGACAAATGGTCTATAAATGAAGAAAGTTCAGCACTGTTGCTACTCTCCCTAGAAGTGGCCGTCCTACAAAGATGACTGCTAGAGCCCAGCGCAGAATGCTCAATGAGGTTAAGAAGAATCATAGTGTCAGCTAAAGACTTAAAGAAATCTCTGGAACATGCCAACATCTCTGTTGACGAGTCTACGATACGTAAAACACTAAACAAGAATGGTGTTCATGGGACGACACCACGGAAGAAGCCACTGCTGTCCCAAAAAAACATTCATGCATGTCTGAAGTTCGCAAAAGAGCATCTGGATGTTCCACAGCGCTACTGGCAAAATATTCTGTGGACAGATGAAACTAAAGTTCACTTGTTTGGAATGAACACAAAACATTATGTGTGGAGGCACAGCACACCAACATCAAAACCTCATCCCAACTGTAAAGTATGGTGGAGGAGCGTCATGGTTTGGGACTGCTTTGCTGTCTCAGGGCCTTGGACAGCTTGCTATCATCAACAGAAAAATTAATTCCCAAGTTTATCAAGACATTTTGCAGGAGAATGTAAGGCTATCTGTCTGACAATTGAACCTCAGCAGAAGTTGGGTGACGCAACAGGACAACGCCCCAAAACACAGAAGTAAATCAACAACAGAATGGCTTCAACAGAAGGAAATATGCCTTCTGGAGTGGCTCAGTCAGAGTCATGACCTCAACCCGATTGAGATGCTGTGGCATGACCTCAAAAGAGCGGTTCACACCAGACATCCCAAGAATGTTGCTGATCTGAAACAGTTTTGTAAAGAGGAACGGTCCTAAATTCTTCCTGACCGTTGTGCAGGTCTGACAGAAAACATTGGTTGAGGTTATTGCTGCCAAAGGAGGGTCAACCAGTTATTAAATCCGAGGGTTCACATACTTTTTCCACCCTGCACTGTGAATGTTTATACGGTGTGTTCAATAAAGACATGACAACGTAAAATTGTTTGTTATTAGTTTAAGCAGACTGTGTTTGTCTATTGTTGTGACTTAGATCAAATAACATTTTATGACCAATTTATGCAGAAATCCAGGTAATTCTAAAAGGTTCACATACTTTTTCTTGCCACTGTATGTGTGCCATTCAGAGGTTGAACGGGCATGACAAAAGTTCCTTTGAACGGGGTATGGTTGTAGGTGCCAGGCGCACCATTTTTAGTGTGTCAAGAACTGCAATGCTGCTGGGTTTTTCACGCTCAACAGTTTCCCGTGTGTAGCAAAAATGGTCCACCACTCAAAGGACATCCAGCCAACTTGACACAACTGTAGGAATCATTGAAGTCAACATGGGCCAGCGTCCCTGTGGAACGCTTTCGACACCTTGTAGAGTCCATGCCCCGACGAACTGAGGCTGTTTTGATGGCAAAAGGGGGTGCAACTCAATATTAGGAAGGTGTCCCTAATGGTTTGTACAATAAGTATATGTCACTAATGGACTACTGTCCAAGCTGCATGATGCACTTTCCCATGGTCAGATTGGATCACACTCTTCTCAGTGGGTTACAAGAAGTGGGACATGACATCATGCTAGCGTGTGGCCGCCGATCTGTGTCCTGGCTGAGTTTATGAATTCAGTGTGAAGACAAACACACTCACACTAACACTCTCTCTATTACACACACTCACACTCACACACACCAACCTGGACTCAGGGGTAGACGTAATATAGTAAATGTAAACCCAGGACACTCCAATTATGATGATATGATATCTTACATTTAATATGGTATGTATTCATTTGTGGATGTCCATCATCCCATTTCGAATGATATGTTATGATTTACAATTTGTATGATATGCAATGCATTGCAATTCGCACAATATGCTACGGATTTGTAAAATGTATGATATGTAATGAATTCCATTCTGTTGTGGCTAACGTTAGCTAGGTGACTAAGGTTATCTCGGCTAGGGGTTAGGGTAAGGGGTTAATCCCTTAAGTAGACTGCTGTCGTATGTAACCATACCAAATGTAACATATCATACTAATACGTCTAGTCTATGAGACCAGGCTGCACACACACACACCCACACAAATACAGAGTCAGAATTATGTTTTTCACAAGTTTGGTGGTTACAGAACCTCCGTGTCATGGTGTGGGTGGAGGAGCTGGCCAAAAGCTTTAATGGACAAGACTGAACCGGTCTGGGGGTAGTGTGAGGTTCAGGGAGCCGTTATCCAAAGGGAAGAGATGTAGTCGGAGCTTGAAATGTCTGTAGGGAGCTGATAAAATAGTCCAAAACTTAATTTTTATTTTTTATTTAACTAGGCAAATCAGTTAAGAATAAATTATTATTTACAATGATGGCCTACCCCGGCCAAACCCTAACCCAGACAACGCTGGGCCAATTGTGAGCCTTAGACTGCTGCGCCACTCGGGAGCCCACACAGTGTATAATAGACATTAAAATGATTGACTTCAACCTATGACCTATGACATAATATTCTAATATCATGTGCGACAACAAGTGGGTGGATTTGCAGCATGTAATGTATGTATGACTGCCTCCCTCAACTTAACGACCCTCTCCATTGTGTAATGTGAATAGACCAAGCGATTACAGAATGAATGAAAGTGACAGCCAAATGATCCCCACATGTGAGCAGGGACATAAATGACAGTTAATTATGCATGGGTTAAGCGCCAATCAAACAGCATCTGGGTATCGAGATCAGTCATCAACTCTCTGTAAAAACAACTCTCTGTAAAAAAAAAAAAACTCTCTGGAAAAGGACAGTTCCCTCTATAACAATCCATTATATAATTTCTCATTTCACTCTTAATACATTATTTAGTCGTTGCCAGAGGAACGCACAGTACACATTGTACACATAGGAACGCACAGTACACATTGTACAGTTATTCCCATTTATATGTACATTTCAGGTTGCACTCTGTGGATTATGGTACGGGGTGTCAGAGCGGAGTTATCGATTGCAGTGTTTACACAGCAATAGTCGTATTTGTGTGCAGAGCAGAAGGCTAAAGCTTTCATTGTTGTCTTGTTGTCGCTCCACAGAATGATTCAGTCTAATTATCTGTGTGGGCTGGGAGCGACACAAAGCTTTCCCCTCCTCATTGAGGCATACAATTATTTAATAGCATTTCCCCTCCATTTCAATTCACTAATTGTGATTATTGTTGTTGTGATTGATGTAAAGGGCCTGGCTTTTTTTGCTTGTGTAATGTAACTAGATTGGTTTGGGTTTTGCACTTCATCACTTGATGGCAATTACTGAAGCTAGTGCATGAACTGAAAAGTAATAGAAATGGACAGTTATTCACTACAATGGAGAAGTCCCTTTTGTCGTGTGGACGGTCATTTCAGAAATTATTCTGGGAGAAAATGAGAGAGGCAAAGAGAAATAGAAGCTCTTAGAGCCTTCAAGGTTCAACATGGCTTTCACTATGTACTGCCATCAGAGAGAGAGAGAGAGAGAGAGAGAGAGAGAGAGAGAGAGAGAGAGAGAGAGAGAGAGAGAGAGAGAGAGAGAGAGAGAGAGAGAGAGAGAGAGAGAGAGAGAGAGAGAGAGAGAGAGAGAGAGAGAGAGAGAGAGAGAGAGAGAGAGAGAGAGAGAGAGAGACAGAGAGACAGAGAGACAGAGACAGAGACAGAGAGACAGAGAGACAGAGAGACAGAGAGACAGAGACACAGAGACACAGAGACACAGAGACACAGAGACACAGAGACACAGAGACAGAGAGACAGAGAGACAGAGAGACAGAGACCACTAGACTGGATGCATTTTAGCAGAATAATAGTTATGTTGGAGAAAGGACTTACCATCTGTTTGCTTTGGTTTAGAAAAACAACCTTCTTTCACTTGTCTGTATCAGTCTAAGCCAAGTTTTTATTTTTTATTTTACCTTTATTTAACTAGGCAAGTCAGTTAAGAACAAATTCGTATTTTCAATGACGGCCTAGGAACAGTGGGTAACAAAGTAACAATGATGATCATGAAGCTACTGTAAAACAAAAAACTCTATTGGTCCAAATGCTGCTCCAGTTGTTTAATAATCAGTATGTTTTCCCGTAGGATTAACTTATTGCGAATCTATTTGTGTTCTTCCTGTATAAAAAAGGGACCGTATCCTGGTTACCTCCTCCCTGTGGAAATAACAGCTTTGCCATATGCTTTTTATTAAAACAATTACAAATTGCTATGGCAACCCAATCCTGGGCACATAAAGTCTCGTGTAGCTTCTGTACTAATTATCTCTACATCAGTCACTTAAGCGACTGTGACATTTCAGGAGTTTGATGTTTTTGCGGTGGCAGGTAGCCTAGTGGTTAGAGCGTTGGGCCAGTAACCAAAAGGTTGTTGGATTGAATCCCCGAGCTGACTATGTCAAAATCTGTTGTTCTGCCCCTGAACAAGGCGGTTAACCCACTGTTCCTGTCATTGTAAATAAGAATTTGTTCTTAACTGACTTGCCTAGTAAAATGTTTTTTAAAATGATGTCTGTCTCTACAGGAAATTCTGTATACGGTAACAGTATACAATCTACCTGAATCTAAAGATATCCTCCATCTATACACCTTTCAACAACAGCCGTGCATGGCTCAGTAGGCTGAGTGTTGGCTGGGAGTCGGACTGTGGCTCACCTCAAATGACAGAAGTAACTTAACAAGAGATCTGGAGCACTTAGGTCCTCTTCACCACTCTGTGTGAACTAATGATCAATTAGACTTGTGTACTAAGTGTGTGTGTAATACTTATCTGACGCAACATCTGCAGTATTGTCAATGCAAATGTCAATTTTTCCCTTGTGTTTCATGGAGGACTTCTCTAGACTGCCTCATTAGCTAATGATAATGGGCCGCTTATGTAAAGACTTTCAAACTGTGATCTCAGTGTTTACGCACTACGCATCTAATAATAACGGAGATAATTTGTGTATTGATTAACAGGGTATGATCAGACCATCATCACATGTACAGTCGAGAATAGGAAACTCTGGCCATGAAATTCTGTCTTGTCCAACTCAAACCACCCCTGTGTGGAAGAGCAGTGGATGAATGGATACATTATGGAATTGAATTCAGTCAGTGGAATCATTTCCTATGAAACTCTATACAGCAGTGACCCAATGGACTTGATAGTTGGGGACAGGTGACAACGGACAGGCATTGGATTGTGGGAGACATCTGTGATGGGCAATTGTCTCCGCACAATGAGGCGCTGTGCTACAATACAGTCTACTTTGCAACCCTTTTGAAAGGGTGGAACAGAGGGGAGGGAGATGGTCCATATAACAGCTGCCTGCAATCATTTTTTAATGGAGATTAGTTGTTCAACTCACTATGGAGGAATATATCAATCATAAATGTTTACAGCTGTACCATATACTCAGAGTAAGCAGGTAAATAGCAGATAAATAGAGGTACATTTAAATCAATCAAATCAAATTTGAACAAAAACTTCAAGGAGTATGTTAAATAATCCCCCAGCACCCTCCATCCTCCCATAAAAATAAAGACGTCTATAAAAATAAAAAACTATAACACCCTTGCCTTTTGTGAACTAACACTCGCGCTTGACCTTTTCCCCCTGCTGGCACTGACCTTGCTGATAGTGTCTGTCCCACCGAGCTATCTGAAGACGAACACACTAAGTCGCTCTGGATAAGAGTGTCTGCTAAATGACTGAAACGTAAATAGAACAATACAACACAAATGATTCGTAGCTGAAACGTGACATGGGCATAACAGAAAGGGGTCTAAATGACCGTGCCACCGCACCTGTATTCATACTGCTGAAAGTACACCTTCCCTTCCGCTCAGCCTGAGTACCTGCACAGTTCAACTGATGGATGCAGCTCCGAGAGGTGGTTGGTATTTCAGTAGAGTCTGACAGAATCAAAAGGCAGCTACTGAATCAGAAGCTCCAGCCTGTCCTGTGATTGGCTGACGCGGTCTTTGGTTACATGGGCAGGAGGATGTGTGGATACTGCACATGATGCTCATTTCCTATCCCCATTAGTGTCCCCAGGCGCCTGCTGGGGGACCCCCTGGGCTGTGGGCCCCCATAGAGGGAACTGGGTCCCCTCTTCTCTCCTATCACATCCACCAGACTTCACAGGCCTATACTTCAAAGCCTGCTCTGATGTCCATGCAGGCTGCTGTGGGTGGGTTATATGTGCTAGTTAGTTAGTTAGTTAGTTAGTTAGTTAGTTAGTTAGTTAGTTAGTTAGTTAGTTAGTTAGTTAGTTAGTTAGATCGACTGAGACCGAGACAGACAGAGCTCTTTTTCAGACAGCTAAAGGATGAAATAGACCTTGAGAGGAGAAAATGAGTGGGAGGAGAGAGAGATTCAGAAAGAAACCTGAAAGCGACTGAATACCTGACTCTATGTTCCACCTTCATAGATGGCTGTATTCAACACAAGCTTGATTGTTAATTACATAGCCTAATTCAGCATCCAGGGGCAAGGACATTCATCCATTTAATGTCTGAATCACACAGTGTACTCGAGGGACAGAAATAATTGGTTGACCACTTATACAGCAATCATTACGCAGACAGTTAGGGTACAGTACATCATGTCTCTAATAATCTCTCCTTGTTTTCCACAGACAGCAACTTCCTTCTTGGGAATGCCCAGGGTCGCCAAGGTTACCCCATCGTGTACTGCTCGGACGGCTTCTGCGAGCTGACGGGGTTTGTGCGCACTGAGGTGATGCAGAAAACGTGCACGTGTCGCTTCCTGCACGGGGCGGAGACCAGTGAGAGGGTGAGGCAGCAGGTGGACAAGGCCCTGGAGGGACAGCAGGAGTACCAGGGGGAGGTGTGCTTCTACATGAAGAACGGTGAGCATTCAGTCAACACAGGGTGGCCCTCCATACAACATCATCCAACCAGATCTATCTTTTTAATGTATTTTTAGAACTATGGACAGAGGATGCAACATACACCAAGTTCACTTCTGCACAATATGAAGAGGGAGTAGAGTAAAATGCAGTCCACAACTCCACGTGTCCTTATAATTTAACTCAGTGGTATTCAAAGTAGTTTAAATTAAGAGTGCAGATTATTTAAGGGGACAATATACAAGCATTTTGAGAAAGATCATTTGAAAAACACAATTTTATTGAGTAAATGTATTTTGGTTCATTTTCATTTTGATTAGAGATGAAAATGCAATTAATTGAAGGTTATTTGTTGACATGAACATATACATTTACAGATTTTGTAGGTTGTGTCATTAGATTTGGGGTGGGATGGGATGGGATGGTGTCATGAGAAATTATTGGGAAAAGAATGAGTTCCTCAGAAGTTTTGGCGGGACAAAAATTGGGTTCCCGCTGAAAACGTTTGAGGACCACTAAATCTAACTTCTTCTATAATGTTGCTTCCACAGGAAATCCATTCTGGTGCCTTCTTGACATCGTGCCGATTAAGAATGAGAATGGTGAAGTGGTTCTATTCCTTTTCTCCTTCAAGGATGTCACTGAGTCGTACGGAAAAAGCCACCATCACAGCAACAGCAGAGGGGGGGAGGCCACAGGTATTCTACTAACACTGTGATTTACACCTTATTGAACCGTTTATAATTTAGACTATGATGCTTTCTACGATGATAGCGTAAAAGGAAGGCTTTAAGAAGTGTAATAACCCATTCTCATTATTGTCCTTATGTCATCAGGCATCTCAGAGGACGCACATCAGAGCAGAAAACGCAGCAGTTCCCACTTTTCCCAAGCCAGGGAGAGGGGAAGGACTGTCCTGTACCAACTCACCAACCAGTTCTCCAAGAGGGGCAAGGGGAAACTGCCCAATGTGAGTTCCCATGGACCTCACTGTAATGTACAGTAGAGCGTATTGACTCATTGACAAAAAAGGAATTTTTTCTTTAGAGGAAAGGCATCATTTCATTATATTACCAACTGCTTTCTGAAAGATGACGTCATTGGTTTTCATATCACATGTAAAATCACATTCTTACCACATTCAAATGAAAACATATTTGAGCAGAGGTGTTAGGGAGAATATAGAGCAAGGTGACATTTACCTATCCATTTGAGGAAGGTTGAGCTTGGCCCAGATAGAGGAATTGATCAGGCAGCCTTTGAAGCTCCGGTCTGCTGTGTGTGGTCTTTGTAGTGCTGGTATATATAGAGCAACAGAGAGATGCAGTGTGGCCTTTTGCAGATTGGGACATGGGAAAGCTGGGGTATCGTCTCACTAATTAAAGGAAAGTACCGGAAGAGAGGTCACAGTATGACACAGCAGTGGACAGATAGAACCAAGGATTTTCAACCTTTTCCCTCTTCCTCTCTTAAACAGGTCTTATATGAGGTAGTTATTATTTAAAGATACGTCAATTGTACCGTTAAATGCTGAGAGACTTATAACTTAAAAAATATCAATGAAATGTATGACAATTCACTCTCTCCAAATCCTACCTTTTACATACTTGGTGGTGATCAGTCAATGTTTTTTAAGATTGTGTAAAAAAGGAGGTTACCATTGACAACAGTATGGGCTATGTGGCATTGCATGCTTTGAAAAACGTTGTAATCTGCGCTTTTCCTGCGACAGGTCTGTACACATTCAGTTGTTGTTGTGCATCTAAATCCTCCATCTGCAATTACCAAGTAATTATCTCCCATAATGTACCCAGCTATTATCCCACCAAGGGTTCCCACTTGGAGGTTCTGCTGAGCTATTCAGCAGCACCTCTAGTCATGTTGAAGAACGACAGAAGGGATTTACGTTTAGATCTCATTACCTCAAGGGATCTCCATAGTTCCTCATCCATATTTCATCTCCCTCACACTGAGTCATTTATGGAGGATAAGTCAGTGGTTCTGCATATGTGTCCACAAGAACATGTCGATAATTGTCTCTACCGGTCTTTTGTGTATTGTAAAGTCAAATGAGCTTCCATTTGGTCCCTAGGCCTGTTAGAGTACCTGCTACTGTTTCTGTAGTTACTACTGCTGTGAGCCTATGGCCACTAATTGCTAATTGATTGATTGATTTCTGTCTTGAAAAGATGCCATTGCACCCTTAAGATGTTTCCTGATTTTTGTTTATTTGGGTAATTGCTTGACATTTGACTTCACTGTTAGGCGCTAGTAACACAATCATTTTGCTGCACCCGCTTTACCATCTGCTAAACTGTGTTCGCTACCGATAAACTTTGATTTGATTTGACGTCCTTTATTCCTAAAAGGAACATTTACTTCTCCTCTCTTGTGCCACAGAGGAGTTTGGATTGGGGACAAGGGAGTGCAGACACTGATTTTGATGTAGCTAGGGCAATTAGGTGTCAGTGCATTCTTGAGATGTTAGCATAGGTACAAGTGCCACTGTGCCAGTGTGCTGTCTTGGGCTTTGTCTGTGGCCTGGGACCTATGACCTGTGACCCTTGGCCCCTGTCTCCCTGCAGAGTGTATTCCAGAAGCCCTCTCTCCCAGAGTACAAGGTGGCGGCGGTGCAGAAGTCCCGCTTCATCCTGCTCCACTACAGCGTATCCAAGGCCCTGTGGGATTGGCTGATCCTACTGGCCACCTTCTACGTGGCGGTCACCGTGCCCTTCAATGTCTGCTTCGTCAGTCACCAGGACGACACCGACTGGGACTCCCGTAGCACCATTGCCAGTGACATCGCAGTGGAAATGCTCTTCATTCTAGGTAACATACTGTTGTATAACAGTACTGAGAGTGGTTACATAGTACTCCAATGGTAAATGTCATATCACTGCGGTGGCTAAATGAATTGGCACCAGTAGCTAGCTCCTCTGGAATATAGTTGATCAAGAATTGTTCTTTCCTGCTGTGGCAGTGGGTGTTTCCTTGGAAATTGGTCACACTTGATTGTACTTGCTCACCCACCTTCATTACCAACTCGTCATGGTGTCTGTGTCACCCCTGGTTACAGCTCAGATTTTGAGCCACAATAAGAGACTTCCTGTCTCCGATGGATGTGTGATCCTAAAACAGCTGTGATGGGGTTCAGACTTTTTTAAGTTGAGGAAATGGTAATTATGTACAGGGACGTTCGTGTACAAAATTATCCTCACATCGTGTGTAATTCTAAACCGTTTGTGGCATGCCATAATGAGCATTTACAGCTCACCTGGAAAAATGCTGGAACGTAGAGCCTATCCACTCACTGTACACACTTGTTGTGTAATAGATTAAAGGATCAAATATTAGTTTGCTCATGTCCTGCTGGGTTTTCTCCCTGTTCCTCCCCAGATATCATCCTGAACTTTAGGACCACCTTCGTGAGTCAGTCGGGTCAGGTGGTGTACGATGCCCGCTCAATCTACCTCCATTACTGTGGCACCTGGTTCTTTATAGACCTCATTGCCGCTCTGCCCTTTGACCTCCTCTACGCCTTCAACATCACAGTGGTGAGTTTGCGTGGGTGTCATTGACTGTGCATGTATGGGTGTCATGGGCGTTTGGCTTCGCGTGTGTATGCAGTTCCTTATCCTATCTTGAACAGACAGTGCTTGTTCAATAGCCCTTCCCAGAATAATCGTTTTCCCTCTGAAAATATGTTGCTGGTCCTCTTTATTTCCCCTGAGCATTGAATTGTAACGGATTAGGTCTGCCACCTCCATGCTTTATTGAGCTGCTCCTTCCTTCTCTCTAGTGTCCCTCCCCCTATCCACTAGCTGCACTCCCCATCGCTCTCTCTCTGTCTCACGGTTAACATCTCAGCCAATAGCCTTCTCACTTAATCTTACCTGGGCTTCTGAGATGTGATACTGTTCAACTACCCCTTTTTCCACCAATCATTTGTTTCTCAAGCTTTCCAAGAGATGTGCTGTTCTTTACGGATGAATGCATCTTTAGCCTCTGGGGGAAGTGGGATATTGGAGGGGTAGGAGGAACGTTTGCTCACTGCCTCTCAGCTAGACCGTGTCCCTGGAGATTTCAGTTCAGTACAGAGGATAGATCGTCTATACTCTATATAATGTCTGACGAGTTTAACCGGACTATGACTCAACTCTAACGTCTTTTGACCTTTACACCTGTCACAATTCAAATTGTCATCTCTACCATTGAACATGTCCGTTACCTCCTGTCCAGACCTCTCTGGTCCACCTCCTGAAGACGGTGCGTTTGCTGCGGCTGCTGCGGCTGTTACAGAAGCTGGACCGTTACTCCCAGTACAGTGCTGTGGTCCTGACCCTGCTCATGTCTGTGTTCGCCCTGCTTGCTCACTGGATGGCCTGCGTCTGGTACGTCATTGGCCGCAAGGAGGTAGAGAGCAGCGACCCTGTCACCTGGGATATAGGTGAGCGCCTGTTTGTTAGTATTTGTGTGTGAATGGTTGTTTTTTTGTGCGTGGTTGTTGGACCACTCTCACACAGTAGACACATCAACAGAACGTTTCCTTTTGTCGAGCTCCTCGGCTTACTATAGGAAGCAGCCATGAGTGACCACTTTTTCCTCTACATGTGTCTGTAACACAGTAACTCGTTTCAGTTGCCTGACAGCTAGATGCTATGGCCCCTCTGCACACTCGGTCCCTGGACAAGCCTGAATGCTTCTGAACTGGTCTCTCAGTCCATCTCCCTCCATAACACCCTCCCAGTCAACCTCACAGCAAGTGTAGGTCACAGAGTAATGGACAGAGACTGTTTGGCTGGTCCCCCCTACAGTGACTATCCAATTTAACTCCCAGCAAGAATGCCTCACACTCTATAATATCACCTCTGGATGGAGAGTCAAGCAAAGGATAAAACAACCAATCTCTTTCACAGGACTCCTATCAGATCCCTGTCATGCATTTTCCTTTTTTTCCTCCTCTCTCTTTGTCTTCCACCCCTCCCTCCCTCCCTCTCTCGCCCTCTCTCTTCCTTTTTCCCCCTCTCCCCCTCTCTGTCCACCATGTCCTGCTGTACTCTCCAGGCTGGCTGCAGGAGCTGGGGAAGCGGTTGGAGACCCCGTACGTCAACAGTACGATGGGCGGCCCCTCCATGCCCAGTGCCTACATCGCCTCCCTCTACTTCACCCTGAGCAGCCTCACCAGTGTGGGCTTTGGCAATGTGTGTGCCAACACAGATGCTGAGAAGATCTTCTCCATCTGCATCATGCTCATGGGGGGTAAGTCCATCTGCATCATGCTCGTGGGGGGTAAGTCCATCTGCATCATGCTCATGGGGGGTAAGTCCATCTGCATCATGCTCATGGGGATAAGTTAATCTGTATCATGCTCATGGTGGGTAAGTTCATCTGTATCATGCTCATGGTGGGTAAGTCCATCTGTATCATGCTCATGGGGGTAAGTCCATCTGCATCATTCTCATGGGGATAAGTTCATCTGTATCATGCTCATGGTGGGTAAGTCCATCTGTATCATGCTCATGGTTGGTAAGTTCATCTGTATCATGCTCATGGGGGGTAAGTCCATCTGTATCATGGTCATGGTGGGTAAGTTCATCTGTATCATGCTCATGGTGGGTAAGTCCATCTGTATCATGCTCATGGGGGTAAGTCCATCTGCATCATTCTCATGGGGATAAGTTCATCTGTATCATGCTCATGGTGGGTAAGTCCATCTGTATCATGCTCATGGTGGATAAGTTAATCTGTATCATGCTCATGGTGGGTAAGTCCATCTGTATCATGCTCATGGTGGGTATGTCCATCTTTATCATGCTCATGGGGGTAAGTCCATCTGCATCATGCTCATGGGGGGTAAGTCCATCTGCATCATGCTCATGGGGGTAAGTCCATCTGCATCATTCTCATGGAGGGTAAGTTCATCTACATCATGCTCATGGGGGGTAAGTCCATCTGCATCATGCTCATGGGGGTAAGTCCATCTGTATCATGCTCATGGGGGTAAATCCATCTGCATCATTCTCATGGGGGTAAGTCCATCTGTATCATGTTCATGGGGGGTACGTCCATCTGCATCATTCTCATGGAGGGTAAGTCCATCTGCATCATGCTCATGGGGGTAAGTCCATCTGTATCATGCTCATGGGGGTAAATCCATCTGCATCATTCTCATGGGGGGTAAGTCCATCTGCATCATTCTCATGGAGGGTAAGTCCATCTGCATCATGCTCATGGGGGGTAAGTCCATCTGCATCATGCTCATGGGGGGTAAGTCCATCTGCATCAGGCTCATGGGGGGTAAGTCCATCTGCATCATGCTCATGGGGGGTAAGTCCATCTGCATCATTCTCATGGGGGGTAAGTTCATTGGAAGCGAGGCAGTGTTAGTAGACGTCTTGAGACACAAGCTGTCTTATTAAGTCTTCTTGAAAACACCTGATGTTTTTAAGACATCTTTAGCAGTATTTTCTTCATTCTTTCAAGACATGTATTAAGATGTCTCGAGATGTCTTCACAAATCTCTTTAAAAAAGTTTTAAGGCATGGTGATGGCTGGGTATGACTCTCTTCTGCATATGTCTGTGCTTTGGGCACAAATGAGTAATCTTGTGATACTCCTTGACCCCCATGTTCCCTGTTCCTCGTCCAACCTGCAGCCCTGATGCATGCAGTGGTCTTCGGTAACGTGACGGCGATTATCCAGCGCATGTACTCTCGGCGCTCGCTCTACCACACGCGTATGAAGGACATCAAGGACTTTATCCGTGTGCACCGTCTGCCCCAGCTGCTGAAACAGAGGATGCTGGAGTACTTCCAGACCACCTGGTCTGTCAACAACGGCATCAACGCCAACGAGGTGGGTCACATGACACATATGTATTTAACAATGGTGGTAACAAACTCTGGCCAATGATTACAACAATCCAATGCTTTCAAATCCCCGATGAGGAGTGGGCAAGTGCACATTTTAGGATAAGGATGGAACATTGGGAAGCAGCCATTAGGGTAGACAAACATACTGTACTGACAGACTTTCCGATGTAAATAAATAGCAGAGAGAGTACACCTTACGTTGGGAGTAGTTAGTTCATTTTCAAAAGTAATCTTTTGTATCACTGCCAAGGTCTTTCGATCAGATGGTACAGTGTGGGTGTGTATTGTCACATTCAGACATAGATGGCTCGTGGTCTAGTCGTGTCTCCGTGTAGGGTGGAGGATTCTAAATCAGACATGTCATTTTACATCTAGGTCATCTCCACCTTTATTTCCCAATCTTCTCTCAGTCTCTGCCCAATGAGGTTAGATTGGTTCTTTTAGAAAGTAGTCTTTTGTTCACAGTGATGGGCTTAGACCTAGTATTGGCTAAAAGTGCTCCCTATTGTTGGAACAACCTACAAAATTCCGTTCATCTTGATTCGGCAGTTTGGGATTGCAGTTGTCTTGATTTATTCTAGAGTATTATTTGTTGAAATTGTGGTGTTGAGGTGTGGTTCTTTTTTCTTCTTCTTGTTTTATTTGTAATGCACATTTTTCTTCCTGTTTGTGAGAAAGTGTTTGTACTCAGGGCACCATTGGGAATGAGGCCATGGTCTCATTTGGGCTACCCTGAATAAATACAAGTTAATAAAACATTTTAGACTACGGAGATAGGATTAAAAATGTTGGTACTCATTTACACCCTCTCATCATCAGCTTCATAATTTATTCTCTGCTGAAGACGCGACAACAGACGCTACGAAGGATCCCGAGAACTTGCAAATGTATTACACCTCTTAGCTGGTGCTACTGCCAGGCTAGCCCGAGTGAAACAGACCTACAGTGCACATTATACGTAGAGATTTGAGTCATCTAAGAAGGCTTCCATGAAAACAACTACTGTACATTGAAGTGTGTAGCCACTCGCCAAAATACAGCTTGAGTCCAACACAAAATACAAGTTATTGTATACTCACTGAGAATTGTGCGTGTTTCAACAATACATAGAATACATGTTTGTGAATAACTGTTGATTGGCTGTCCACACAGTGTTCAAAGGCTTGAACTTGGTTTATACGGTCTAGCATCTCGTATGACAAGAGCATCCCTTTAGCCTTGATCCCTCGGACACCACTGTTCCTCTCTGGTACCTCTGTAATCTGATACAAAACCATTGCATTGTGGGTGTTGAAGTCCTCCTTCTCTCCTCCTGTCAGCTGCTGCATGACTTCCCAGACGAACTGCGTGCGGACATCGCCATGCACCTGAACAAGGACATCCTGCAGCTGCCAGTGTTTGAGCGAGCCAGTAGGGGTTGTCTGCGCTCCCTCTCTTTGCACATTAAGACCTCGTTCTGTGCCCCGGGAGAGTACCTCATCCGCCAGGGGGACGCGTTGCAGGCCAACTACTTTGTCTGCTCTGGGTCTCTAGAGGTGCTGAAGGACGGCATGGTCCTTGCTATCCTGGGTACGTCTTAGGCAACTCACTTCCCTGTTCCGGAGTACACTTTCTTTTTATACCTTCCTTTTTCTGTCTCTCGTGTCGGCGTTCCGTCTCTGTTATCAACTCATTGGCAGCGTCTGAAATGGAATCTTATTCCCTTTATAGTGGAATACTTTTGGCCAGAAAAGCAGTGCACTATATGGGGAATAGGACGCTAGTTTTCTTTATCCCTCAATTGTTATCTCAGCAATATGGATGTTGTCATTATAGTGTATGAGAGAAGAATCAAATCAACTCAGATTATTAATTGGGTAATCTGTCTCTAGGCAAAGGTGATCTGATTGGGGCAGACCTGACAGCGCAAGATAAGGTGATCAAGACCAATGCGGACGTGAAGGCTCTGACCTACTGTGACCTGCAGCACATCAGTGTCCGTGCCCTGAGGGAGGTCCTGGGCCTCTACCCAGAGTACGGCAGTCGCTTCAGCTCTGATATCCACCACAACCTCACCTACAACCTGAGAGAGGGCAGCGAGGCAGAGGTGAGAACCACACATGCTCACTCAATCACTCACTCAAACTTTACTCTGTGTGGCCTGTGTAAACTGTAATGGAATTGTGACTCATTCTGACTCACTGTCCAGGGGCTGACAAGGTTCTCACGGTCCCCTCGGCTCTCTCAGGTAAATGTGTGACTCTTTATTACTGTACTACAGATGGTGATTACTATGACCTGTCAGTCTGCTACTCAGGGATGCACCTACAGCCACAGCCAACATATCTACAAAGTCACAGCTTCACATGATCAATCCAGAGCTCAGAACATTTGTAGTCATAGCCAGAATATTTTACGCTAAATGTCCATGTAAAATATTTACACCTTGAGATGTGAATAGGCTTTGTGACTCATCATTCCATTTTTCAAAGTGTTTGAATATTTGGTCTGGTACAGAGACATTTAAAGGATTGAAGTTGATATGAGGGTTCTGGTCCCTGACCTGTTGCCCTTGCTTCTTAGGTGAACATATAACTTGATAAAAGGCTGAACGCAATGTTCTGATCTAGCCCATTCCCAGATAGAACTTCACTCTGAAAGATGCATGATTGCATCTCTCACGGCCCCATTTTGCCACCTTTATTGAGAGCTTAACAAAGGGCTGTCATTCGTGTGTCTCTGTGTCTCTGTATCTCTGTGAGGCTGGTTTTGTACTCTGTTTTTTTCTCGTATTTGAGTGGGTGTTGGAGGAGGCATATGCCGTGTGTGTGTGTGCGAGCGTGTGCGTGCACATGCATGTGTTTTTCTATGACATGTGAGTGTCCACGTGTTAATTTTTCTACATTCTGCGTGGGAGTTAACTCCCGGGTGGCGCAGTGGTCTAGGGCACTGCATCGTAGTGCTAGCTGCGCCACCAGAGTCTCTGGGTTCGCGCCCAGGCTCTGTCGCAGCCGGCCGCAACCGGGAGGTCCGTGGGGTGACGCACAATTGGCATAGCGTCGTCCGGGTTAGGGAGGGTTTGGCCGGTAGGGATATCCTTGTCTCAGTATATAAAATGTAATAAAATGTATTCACTCTACTGTAAGTCGCTCTGGATAAGAGCGTCTGCTAAATGACTAAAATGTAAAAATTTAAAATGTTAACTGATTCTCTCAAAATTAATTTACCAAAATGTGAAAATTGTCTGGTAGCAATAAACGTAATTTAAAAATAAAAAAAACAGACAGAAAAAATGTCACACTGAGGAATAACAATTGTAAGCCACGATGAGGTCATAACAGCTAAATAATCTGACTCCTACTGAAACTGCCAAGAAGGCAGTTCACCTCAGTGCACCTCATTTCCTGTGTTTGCCACTAAGAGAAAGGAACAGCACTGACTCACAGCAGAACAGCTTTTAGAAGGAAATTACACACAATCTATTGATACCGAAGTAGATGAGGATGGAGCGGGAGTGGCCCAGAGGGGGGCTGGACCCTGAGAATTTAACATTTTTTAAACACCTGAAATACCTAATTATATTCTACACATTCCAGAGGGATGTTATTCTGACTGTTGTAAATCACAAATCTCAATATACTGCACCAACATGGCTAGGATATTACATCCTAGTATTTTTCTATATCTAAGCGTACCTCTTGACCGGTCTGTTGGTTATTTTTTTTTACTTCTTGTGGCTGCAGTGGCAGTATTGAGTAGCTTGGATGAAAAGGTGCCCAGAGGTGCCCAGAGTAAACTGCCTGCTCCTCAGTCTCAGTTGATAATATATGCATATTATTATTAGTTTTGGATAGAAAACACTCAGAAGTGTCTAAAACTGTTTGAATGATGTCTGTGAGTATAACAGAACTCATATGGCAGGCAAAAACCTGAGAAAAAAGTTTGTAGGTTTGTAGGTTTTCAACTCATCGCCTATCGAATACACAGTGGGATATGGGTCAGTTTGCACTTCCTACGGCTTCCACTAGATGTCAACAGTCTGTAGAACCTTGTCTGATGCCTCTACTGTGAAGTGGGGCCGAAGGACACGGGAATGAGTAAGGTCTACCATGACCTGACCATGCTCTGACCATGAGCGTCCACATGAGACGGAGCTCTGTTACATCGCACTTCTGAAGACAATGGAATTCTCTGGTTGGAACTTTATTGAAGATTAATGTTAAAAACATCCTAAAGATTGATTCAATACATCGTTTGACATGTTTCTACTGACTGTGGAACTTTTTGACATTTCGTCTGCTTTTAGTGAACACGCTTCCTGACTTTGGATTTGTTTACCAAACACGCTAACAAAGATAGCTATTTGGACATAAATGATAGACATTACCGAACAAAACAAACATTTCTTGTGGAAGTGGGAGTCCTGGGAGTGCATTCCGACGAAGATCAGCAAAGGTAAGTGAAGATTTATAATGCTATTTATAACTTTTCTTGACTCCACAATTTGGCGAGTAACTGTATGGCTTCCTTTTGTGGCTGAATGCTGTTCTCAGATTATTGAATATTGTGCTTTTGCCGTAACGCTTTTTTGAAATCTGACACAGCGGTTGCATTAAGAACAAGTGTATCTTTAATTTTATGTAAAATATGTATTTTTCATCAAAGTTTATGATGAGTATTTCTGTTATTTGATGTGTCTCTGCAATTTCTCCGGATATTTTGGAGGCATTTCTGAACATTGCGCCAATGTAAACTGAGGTTATTGGATATAAATATGAACTTTATCGAACAAAACATATATGTATTGTGTAACACGAAGTCCTATGAGTGTCATCTGATGAAGATCATTAAAGGTTGGTGATTCATTTTATCTCTATTTCTGTTTTTTGTGACTCCTGTCTTTGGCTGGAAAAATGACAGTTTTTCCGTGATTTTGCGGTGACCTAACATAATCATTTGTGGTGATTTCGCTGTAAAGCCTTTTTGAAATTGGACACTGTGGTGGGATTAACAAGAAGTGTATCTTTAAAATGGTGTGAAATACTTGTATGCTTGAGGAATTTTAATTATGAGATTTCTGTTGTTTGAATTTGGCACCCTGCACTTTCACTGGCTGTTGTCATATCAATCCCGTTAACGGCATTGCAGCCCTAAGAAGTTTTAAAGAAACAAAATATGCTTCTCTACATCTCTGCTAAAATCTGGAGAAAAGATTAAGATTATTCAGTACATTTAGTAATTGCTTGGATTTCTAAAGTCTAGCAAACTTTGACAGCCTGAAATGGCTTGGTAGCTAGTTATGAGGTTGGGAGATTGGGAGCGTATCTAGCTGGCCAACAACATAGAAAATGCTATGGCTCTAGATTGCAGGAGAAAGCTGTTTCAGGTGTTTAAAAATATAACAATTCTCCAACAAGCTCCCCTCCGGACAACACCCCAGCCATCCTCACGTACTCTGTGCCCCCTCAGATTTTTAGGGTGCATGACGTCCCTGCTACCCATTACCGGCAGCTAAAATCAAATTAAACTCTGCGTGTATCACTCTACACTCTCTCTCCTCCTCCACTAGCAATAGGCTACTGGAGGGCATGGTTGTTTGTGAGAACTACAGAGAACCTGTTACTCATGCCTCTCCTCTCCCACCCTCTGCTCCTCAGGAGCGAGCTGATAAGGACCACAAGCTTCCCCTCATTGCGAAGGCAGAAGATGTGGAGTCTGGTGAGGACATGAGCCACTGTCCCACCGGTGCATCCCACCAAGGACGGCTGCTCCTGATGCATGGCCTGAGCAGCCCCGTCTGCCACCCTGGCTTCAGCAGCCTGCTGGGGAAGGATCTTCGACATGTCAATACACTCCGTCTCTGCCGCTCCCCAGCCCAGGGCTGCAGAGGCCGTAGCCCCTCCCCTCAGCTGCTGTCCAATGAGGAGGTTACTCTCGCCCCAGTGCCCACCATGGTCACAGATCACAGCTCATCCCATAGGCCAGCCAAGCTGCTCATACCCTCCCTACATTGTGTCAGCCCTCTGGACCTCAGCCCCAGGTGAGTAATGTGTCACTCCCTGACCGTAGAGCCTTTTATGTCTCTATTTTGGTTTGGTCAGGGTGTGATTTGGGTGGGCATTCTATGTTCATTTTCCAATGTTTTCTATTTCTTTGTGTTTGGCCGGGTGTGGTTCTCAATCAGAGGCAGCTGTCTATCGTTGTCTCTGATTGAGAACCATACTTAGGTAGCTTTTCCCCACCGATTGCTTTGTGGGTAGTTGTTTTCTGTTTTGTGTTTCTGCACCTAACAGAACTGTTCGTTGTCGTTTTGCTCTTTGTTATTTTGTTCAAGTGTTTTTTGAAAATAAATCATGAACACTTATCATGCTGCGCTTTGGTCTACTCCTTCTTCATCCAACGACCGTTACATAATGAGACATAACTGTCAATCAAAATTACTAGCGTTTGTATTTCATTAGCCCAGTACCTAAGCCTAAGGTTTGTAGGATTATAAGACTATAACCATTAACCAAAAAGTAAATCATATTTTCCAATGGGTTTACCTGGTAATAACAGCAAAGACAGATTACAGTTTAATTTATTTAACTGAAAATCACTTCATATTTAATCATAACCCACTTAAGTGTAAACCTCTCTTTCCTATCTCCTCTAGGGTTGTGGATGGAATTGAGGATAATGGGCAGTCTTTTCACTTCAATGTGGATCAAGGCGAGGCAAAGACCAAAAGCAAAGGTAATGGTCTCAGGTTAAACAATGGTACAAAAAAAACTATGTTTTTCTAACAGTGGTTTTCTAACAGTAAATAGAAACGTGCTTTAGGCAAGGATACTGAATTGATTGGTCAGAAAATTGCTTTTTTAGAATGATCCAAAGCTGTACAAGTAGGCTATTCATACAAATGAAATGGTATGAGCAAAGTACTTTATGTTGGCGTGGGGTGTGAAAGCACTGATCTCATCCATCCTTGTCCATCCCATAGACCCATTCCAGGTGAGCGCCAACTTACTTCTGGAAACAGAGGAGGTGAGACAGAACATCAGCCAGCTAAACAAAGAGGTATGAACATACGATCACATTGACGGAATAAACTGACACATAAACCAACATAATGATGTATCAATGAACTGATAAATGAATGATATGCTCCATCTAGGTAGAGAGACCTCAAGAGACAAACTTTTTTGTTCTCCCACTTCATTTTCTGTACTCTACTTTCGCTGTACCCTAAAGAGTGTCTAAAAACAGGTCATCTCTGACACACTTTCAGCATTAAATACAACACTCAGGCTATGTAGGCAAGAGAAGATTTAAAGACATTTTTCCTCAAATAAAATGTAGGATTGTTAAATTGGAGATGCTCCAGATTTGAAAGCTCACGTA
Organism: Salvelinus fontinalis; assembly: GCF_029448725.1. NCBI lineage: Eukaryota > Metazoa > Chordata > Actinopteri > Salmoniformes > Salmonidae > Salvelinus > Salvelinus fontinalis. The sequence continues at coordinate 7,662,296 of NC_074698.1, forward strand.
ACACCGACTGATCATTTATGACTGTGCTTGTTTTTGGTACCCACCATTTCTGACCTAGAAAGAGACAATAGAACTCTAACGGTTATGTCTCCTGCCATGGAATAATTACTATTCAACCAAGCAACAGATTGTAGCTTTCATTATTCTGTATGCCATCTATTTTCCAGATGAATACCCTTAACCAGGAGGTGTCCAACCTGACCAAGGAGCTCCACGAGATGATGCGTTTCCTGCAGGCCCATGTGACCATGTTACATTACCCCTCTGCCATCTCCACCTATCCTTACGGCCTGCAGATGGCCCCTAACCCCAACTCCAGCAGCAACATGATTGCTGCCAATGACTGGCAGACACGGGTTCCTTTCAGTATGCCTGCTGGACCTCACCCATCTCACCTCCAACATGAGCCCCTCAGCCACCCTGCCAGGAACATGTGGGCCTACAGTGGGGTGCCCCCCCAGGGCAGAGGTCAGAAGGTGGAGGTTGAGCACCATCACCAGACGTCCAATCCCAGGTCGTCCTGTTTACATCCGTGCTGCTCGGACAGAGGCAGAACCACTGGTCAGGGACTTGAAGCCCAGTACAGGCCTTTCCCGACCTCCAGAACTACACCCAACTCTCCCTACATGGGCCACTCCCAATGCCGGACTGGGCCATCTCTTCTGAACCTCAGCTCTGCCTTCCCAGTACTCCCAGGTGCGGGTCCTGGTCAGGTTGAGAACAAAGCCTTCATCCCCACCATCAGTACCTTTCGTCCCCTATGTTCCCCGGGCAGCCTCAGCCACTCCCACCCATCCCTGAGTGTCCAGGTCAACTCTGACCGCAGCCATTCACCGTCCATCTCCCCAACGCCTATCCACGTCTCACTGACTCCTACCGGCCAACCACAGCTCCACACCGCCTTCAGCTCTCAGTCTGGGGTCTACACGTCTGTCAGCGCAACATATAATCAGACGCACAACCAGACCACCCAGGGGCAGGGCTCTCTCAACAGAGCTAGGAAGAATGACCTGGTGGGCTCCAGCCCTGTCCACACACTGGACTCATCCCTACATCTGGTAGGGCAGCCAGCAGGGCAAGGGCCAGACTGTGGAGGGCCTAAGACTGAGTACCCACAGGGCAGGGAGAGACCTGAGAGGATGCAGAGTGATGCTGAGCAGGCAGAGTCCCAGACCCAGGGGACCAACATCAGCACACAGCAGGCCCTGGAAGTCGAGCCTCTCTGGGGCTTGGAGGTGACACATTAGCAGCTGTCTGGAGCCCCACAGAGACCAGATAAATAAACGGGAACATTACTGCTGCAAAGTAACGCTGAGCCCATCAACTCAACTTTCCCTTTTTGATTGCATCTCTTATGCTGCACGAGTTTACATCTGAGAAATGAATGATTGCTTTACAGTCTAAAACGTTCACTACATAGCAATCACACTACATAATATCGACACTGATTGTACTACTACTTGATGTACTGTTTATTTAATATGACTGTAAATACAGCATTGATATGGACCAGAGATCATGAAGACAAGCTGACTCAGTTTATAACAATATTCAGCTTTGTGTTTATTATGTATTTTTTGTGAACTGAAAGTTAGGTATCACTAACCGGAGGGTATCTCTAGACATATCATATTGAGACCTGGCAGACATGGAAACAGCAAACCCCACCCCTTTCCTTCATTATATTGTGTTTACATAGAATGTATCATCACCTAATGAGCATTTTGACATGTGGTTTTATGTGATTTCATTGTCTGTGAACACACTGTGAAGCTCATTCTACAAGCTGTCTGGACATTACAGCATATGACCAATGTTTGTGCTCATTATTTTAAGAAATTGTCTCTTGGCTAGCCTGCCAGAGGATTGCTGGCCAAAGAGGACCTATGGTTATTTGTGTTTTTCCCTCTTCTGCAATATGGCTACTCATAGCTCTGCATCTCTTTTTGCTCTTGTGTCTTGATCATTTTCTGACTTTTTCTATGCTGTATATTTGACTGTTTATTTGGTAACAGAGACTGAAATAAGACGTGCAATGTATAGCCTTACAGAACGATTTGAACACCGTTCGCAGTCTGAAAGAGTTGTATATCATTTTGTTTGTTTGTAACTGATATTAGTTGTAAAATAAAACTATTTAAGATGCAAACAGAATATTAACATATATATATATACGTATTTTTAAACAGGGACTCTGAGAAATACAATTACATCTGAAGTGAAAATGAAATAACTTGAAAGGTTAAACTGAGCAGGTCACAGTAGTGGTACACAATTACATAAATATTGTTAGTCAATCACTCAACATCCAACAATATCTCTTTAGATAGACCTATGCCTTTAGATAAACCCACCCTAAAATACTGGGGCTTCTGCATTTGATGCCCACAACATGCCCAAACACACGTTTGGGCCAGTGAGTTTACTTTTATGAACAACATTTAGATCTGAACTGATGTCAAGTGATGGCAAATATCATGGTCTTTAGCGCCACCAGATGGTGATACATTTAAAGCAAACTTCTGTAAATATTTTCTACGTTTGAAAAACTATGGGCCACTGCATGCCACTCCTAAATTAGTCTCGTAAACCCGATCATAAGCAAAATCAGTAGCATTGATACATTGTGGGAGCCAACAAGTCTGTCTACGGAGACTACTCCCAAATAATCAGCCCTGACCAAATTTGTGTTCATTGATTTGGTAAACTACAGTTCCCAGGTTCCCAACGACACAATTAGAGGGAAGCCACACCTCCAGGAAGTGGGAGGATCCCGGAAAAAATGCTCTAAGCAGAAGTGAAGGCCGGGGCCTATGTGTTGAGCAGTCGTAGTGAGCTGTGATAGAGAGAAAAGTCGTCAAAGTCGAAATTGTGGAAAGTGAGAGTATACGAAGAAAAGGGAACGAATGTTTGACCTCTGCCTTTAACGGTAAGCTGTAAACTATACTATTTTGGTTCAGATTTCCACTGTCAAATTTTGCTCAAGCAACCAGACAGTAAACTAACGTTAGCTAGCTACCTAGCCAGAGATACGTCGCTAGCTAACGACTGTCAGATTGATATGTTAAATGGACTGATTACTTGTCCAGATAGCTAATGAGGTAACTAGTTAGCAAACAATAAAAAGCTTTGTTCATAATTTGACCAAATAGGTATTTATCTTTAGATGTTTGATTTACCCCGTCTTTTCTTTGTGATGTCATCATAAACTTAGCCAAGTTAGTTAGCGTTAGCTAGTTTTCGTCAGTGTCGTCCTACTTTGTTTTTACTGGCAAGTAACGTTAATTTACAGTAGACATATTTTTTGTCGGTGTCTGTTCAGCTACATAGCTACTCAACTTCAGCTCTTATTGACATATAACAATTTTTTTTAAATGATGGCTTTAAAAAGCTAGCTAGTTACCGTAACTTGGTGGGCTTGCTAGTTAAATTACAGAAATGTCATGTTAGATTTGTATTTCATAGCTAGTTAGCCTTTAACTGACAGCTAACTAACAAATAACGTTAGCTAGTAGATTTTCCTTTTGGTCCAATCAATTTGATTAAACCTTTCATATTTTGATTTCAAGCTTTCAACAAAGTATCTTCGCTCATTGCCATTGGTGTCAGCAGGCTCTTGGTATCAGCGATGATGACCGATAGTATGAGGAAGTTTGAAACCCACCACCTTAATAGCTATTTATGGTTTCTGCCTGGTAATTGGTAATGATCACGAATACATTCCATCTGGCAATAACCCACATGTCACCAGGTCTTTTACGTTAATTATTATCTTGCCACTGTTAATAATCGTTTACCTAGCTAGGTCTCAAAACATATTTAGCATAATTGGAGTTCAAAGTTCATGGCTGTCTCTAATTAGGCTCATCATTTTGAATGCCGTCATTGCTGAGTTACAGTTTTTGGTCTGTACTTGGTGTGTCAATGGTGGTACACGTAGGTCAGTTGTCTGATGTAGCCCTCATGTGAGTCTGTCTGTGTCATGTTACTTTTGTATGAATGCATGCCTCCTTTTCTCTGGTCTCTGGTTTAATGTGGTGTCCCTCATAACTTACTGTGTCTCATCAGTCCTGTACCCTTGTTCACTCCTTCACCTTTACTGCAGGTCATCTTATGGCAAGGGGATGGGCATGGGAGTCCCCCAGAACTCAGTTTGGCTTTCTACTTACTTCTGAAAGTTGTAATAGTACAATGTACAAGGTGCAACTATGGAATTGGGTAGTGCATTGTCTGTTTTCCTCGTCATGTCAGTCATTGCATACCTTAGTGCAGCGTTTCCCAAACCCTGGGTGCACGTTTTGGTTTTTGCCTTTGCACTATACAGCTGATTCAAATAACCGACTCGTCTTGAGATGTACCTTTTTGTTACGTAAATCATTTGTTAAGTGGGGTGAAAAGGAGACTGAATTGCCCCTTTTTAATGTAAGCTCTAGTGTAATTGAGTTTCTATCAGGAGTGAGACACTAAGACTTTGGGCAAGCAGAGTCAACAACCTCTGCATCATTAAGACAGTTGCTTTGTGAGAAGCTGTTTAAAGTTCACATTTTAGACATTGTTATGTAAATGCGGGCTGAATAGTGGACTGGGCTTGTGTCTTTTGGGTAAACACCAGGGTAAATCCTCATTGGAAACTCGTTGGTGTGTTATGGCTCAATAACAGGACTAGAGACTGGATTTTTAATAACTTGCCTAAGCTGCTGCCATGTTATGTTGTGGACCTTGTCCTTAGAGAGTGGTGACACATTTTGACACAGGCAAACGTTTATATAAAAGGCAATATTACTAGGTGGCATAAAATGGTTGTTTGATTTGGTGTTGTAAGGCTAGTTAAGAAAGTTTGTGACATTTCCAAATATTCCTGACAGAATGGCGAGTAAAATAACATACATCTGCGTGAGACCCAACCCTTTTCGATGTTTAATCCGAAGTAAGCCTAATTGGTATGCGTTAGTGTGGTCAGAAAGGTTGTAATGCATTGGAGTCAATGGAGGAATGAATGAATCGGGTGTGTAGGAGGAGAAGCATGCCCATTCACAACAGGTCATTCTGATGACTCCTCAAAAGACTGAAGATATCCTGTAGGTGTGACTTTTTTTTCTGTTACCCAAGCTGGAGAGTTCTATGTGCAGAGTGGGTTACTGGTCAGTTTGCTGCAAGACTTGTTTGAGACTTACAAGATCAATGTATGCCCCTTATTGATTAAACCACAACAATTTAGGCCTAAACAAATGGGAAATGATTTCTTTAAGTTTGAGTCATTAATAATTAACTGTGTGCTTCCTTGCAGCCAGATGAGACACCCACTAACCTCACCCTGACCCTTTATCTCTGCAGCTCAGGCCCTGTCTGTTGTTCTTATCTCTGACACTAGCCCCATGCTCAAACTGAATGGGGGTGTTCGCGGTTTAGCCTAGTAGGCTTATGCAAAAAACGGATGCTTTTTATCTCACTTAGGGTTGCAAAGCTACCGGTAATTTAAAACCGTCAACTGAATCTTTGGTAATTTTTGGTCATAGATTACCTGATAAGTTTGGTAATTTATACTTTAATTATACACATTAGTATTCTTTTTCTTTTCTTTTTTCTGTGTCCATATTGTCCACGAAATTCTAGTAGATGGACCATATGGTTCAATAGACACTTTTTTGAGGAATTTTCTCGTCTTAATCAACAATGGCTTTATTTTCAATTAACTCTGAAACAGTTGTCTTTTTCCACAACTTGTTGGCTATATTTCCCTTTAACGTGATAGGCCAAAATTATCGGCATGGAGTAGAATTGTATTGCACAGGCTTTTGCTTGGCTGTCATGTTTCACACACAGAGGGAGCCAGAAAGAGAAGGAGATGATTTCTCCCTTGCCTGCCCCCATTTGCTAGTGATGTGTATCCTGTTTGCATTCCCAGAGATTTAGGCTGTGTTTAGACAGGCAGCCCAATTCTGATATTTTTTTTCGCTCATTGGTCTTTTGACCAATCACATCAGATCTTTTCACATCAGATCATTTTTAGAGCTGATATGATTGGTCAAAATACCAATGAGTGAAAAAATAAAAATAAAGGAATTTGGACTGCCTCTCTATACGCAGCCTTAGTCACCATTCCTTTCCTTTTCAAATTGACCCATCCCTTAGTCATTCGGCTTTAGTTTCTCTTGCATACATATTGAAATAGTCCACTGTGCTACTCGATTGGGGTGTCTCGCTTTCTCTTCCGTCTCTGGGTTTATCCTCCCTGACGGTTTCCCATCCAGGCCCAACCCTTTTATACTTCAGATGAAAGCCAAGCTAATAGCGGGATGCAGGCTGGTAGCGCTACCCTCCCTCCCCGTTACATCTAATTCCTCTGGTCCCTCCACCCTTGGAGTTCGGAGAACCTGTTGTCATGTCACCATTTATTCCTAGGTAACTGGTTAAATGAAGTCTGTCTGCCTGACAGCTTGTTGCACCACTAATTCCATGGCGTTGATGATGAATGCACGTTGACACGGTCACACGCTGACACATCTGTAGATAATGGCTGTGCCAGGAAATGGGCTAGCTGATGTTTCAACTGGAGTCTAGGAGTGGGAGACTGTTTGAATTGTCCTTTGGGAACACACAGCTCATAGGCCTATTGGGGTGTGTATTGTTAGCAGTGCTTACAATAGGTCGCCTAGTGGTTAGAGCGTTGGACTAGTAACCGAAAGGTTGCAAGATCAAATCCCCGAGCTGACAAGGTAAAAAAAATCTGTCGATCTTCCCCTGAACAAGGTAGTTAACCCACTGTTCCTAGGCCGCCATTGAAAATAAGAATTTGTTATTAACTGACTTGCCATATTTAATTAAAGGTAAAATAAAAAAATAGCCTAATCAGTTGATTCATTCTACCCAGTCCAGTAGCATCAGTTACTCTTTCTGATCATCACCCATTTCACCCCTTGCTGATTACCATGAACAGCACTGGCCTTGGAGTTTTACCTAGTCTGATTCCAGATCTGTTTGTGTTTCTGCCTACTCCAATGTCATTGTCAAGCCTTTCAGCAATGTTTAGTATGACAATTCCATGACGAGTTGACAAGAGAGCAGAAACTGACCGGCACCCAGGCGAAGTTGTACCTGACAGCAGAGCACAGTGGGACTGTGAGCTGTGACTGAAGCATACCTTTAGGCTAGTTGTGGTCAATAATGGGGTTGGCTGCGAGGGCTCTGAGGTTAAGAGTAGGGCCGGGACGATACCAAGATATGTTTTCAATGTCAAAAATGAAAGCACGAAGCAGATCTAACTCTTTGGTCCGTTAAAAACCTGCTGCATGTAAAATATTGTGTGCTACAGCTTGGAAAATAAATGTGACTCTGGACGACAACATCAAATGTTTGTTTCCAACTTCATGGCTATTTTCTTAAAGTTAAATCCACGTTGTTTTTTTATCGTTGCCACGATACTAACGAGTATTGTGGTAGTGTCCCGACCCTAGTTAAGAGTAGTGTGGGGCATAGCAGATGGGGTTCATGGCTAAATATGAGAGTGGGTACTTAGCCAATTTAAGGCCAGGTGGGTGGACCAGTTGTGTGTAATGTTTGGGATGTCAAGTATAAGAGGAAACCCACAAGGTGGTGGTAACTGATTTCACTGGTCATGTTAAACAGAAACTGAATAGTTACTGAGATATTCCCCCTCCCCCACACTCTTTTCCAGACTTACTAACATTCTGACAAAGCTGACCATGTTGAATAACATGAATGTGTACATTTGTTATTCAATCATGTAATCCAAAGTGCTTGCGTGCGTGCGTAAACGTGCGTCTGCGTAGCCAGGCGCTAATAGAACTTGGTTCTATTTTAGACGCTTGGCGCGCTGCAAGTCCCGCCTCTCCCATCTACCTCCCATCTGAAGTTGGTTGCCAACCGCCATGTCAAATCCACAGAAGAAAAAGAATTTGACTAAAAACAAACTAGGTTTCCCTTTTTTTATCTGTGGATTAACTGTCGGAGTAGAGAACACATCATTTTCTTATGACTCCAAACGGGTCAAAGATCCAGCAAAAAAAAAAAAGGGCCATGTGTATTTCAGGTAAAATAACAACCCAATGTTTATCTTCCAGGACCAATTACCTAGCAACAGCAAGCTAGCTAGCCAAATGTCCATTCATGTTTCATGTGTGTTTTGACCTGACCCCAAATTAATATAGTTGGTTTTGGTATTTTAACCTGCATGAACGCGTCTGGTGGGGCTAGACAACACTAACGTGCACGCGCGGAGTCGGTTTGGTCAGCATGTCCATCATGAACGTGGCTTCTTCATTTGCTATATCTGTGCATGCGTTGTCTTGTATAGCTTTAAAATCTACCCCATGCATGTGAGTGAGAAACTGTTGGATCACGAGGGCAATGCATGCAATATCTGTATGTAGTTAATTGTGTGTGTTGCTACCAGTTCTCAGTGGCTGTGTTTTACTAAGTGCTTGGATATCAAGCTGGCAGCAAAGCCCACGGGAGGCTGTATGAATATTTCACCATCTCTCCCTACCTTTCTCTCTCTCCATCCCTCTCGCCTACTCTCTCTTTGACCCAGCCTCTCTCCCCTCCATGTCTCTGACCCACTTCAGTGTGTGTGGAGGTCTCCAGAGCCCATTAAAGATGCCAGCAGAGGGCTGCTTAGATGCAGGATGCTGCTCGGAGTGACTCTCAGAACAGGAGTGTGTGAGTCTTGGGCCAGCCACTGCAGCCCTCAGGCAATCAGTCAATCATACTACCAAGGATAATTTGTATTCTTCTTAAATTTAACTAGGCAAGTCAGTTAATGGCGGCCTACCCTGGCCAAACCCGGACGACGCTGGGCCAATTGTGTGCCGCCCTGTTCACTATACGGTTCAATAACCATGTCCTAAACTCTTAGGCCTAAATCCACTGTTTTGGTTTATAATGGTGGATTGAACACGGCTTTTGATGCGGATCAGAGTTTCAGTTATTTGTCCTCAGTGTTTATATTATATTGAGTGTTAACATCAGTGTTACTTACACTAATATACAATATGGCCTCATATGACTAGCCTAGGTTAAATGTTCTCTCACTCTTATCCTGTTTGTTTCTGAAGCCCTCATCTCAGGCTGGGAATCCTCCAGCCTCCTTCCCCTCTTCTCCCTGTCCTTGGCTATGGAGCCTTGTCCTGGGGCAGTGAGGCATGCTGCCCTCTTCATTTCCATAGTGTGTGTGTAGTAGGCTATCAGGGTTGGAGAGTAGTCACACCTGTTGTTTTGCCTTAGAATGGTAGACATACTGGTAAGGGTAAACGCGTTGTGTAAAAAGTGCCTCAAAAATGTTTGACAGAAGTGACCTGTTTAGGCTAGCGCTTACATTTTTTTTTATTGAACCTTTTATTTAACTAGGCAAGTCAGTTAAGAACACATTCTTATTTACAATGACGGCCTACCCCGGCCAAACCCGGACGACACTGGACCAATTGTGCGCCGCCTTATGGGACTCCTAATCACGGCCGGATGTAGCAGCCTGGATTCGAACCAGGGACTGCAGTGACGCGTCTTGCACTGAGATGCAGTGCCTTAGACCGCTGCGCCACTCGGGAGCTTAATTAGGAGAAATACCAGGATGTTTCTACGTTCTACTCAGAAACACAAGGACATTGGGCTTAGTTCCACAGTCCTGGTCTATGTTGGCTTTGTTACAACTTTCTCTCTTGTTTGCACCTTAGCTTCATCATATTAGCACGTAGGGGAATTACATGTTGACCCAATGAACATGCAGCTGTTTCTCTCCACACTCACTGTGGTGCGTCTAGGAATCCCTCGGATGGTGTGTATGTGGCAGTAGTCTAGGCCTTTGGTGTGCTACCTTGCTGTACTGTCTGCTCTGTGCTGGGCTGACCCTCTAAGGCCAGTGTGTGGTACCAACACAGTGTGATCTTCTGTCACATGCAAAAGATTAGGCCCTTGCCTGGCCTGGGAAAGACTGAGCGCCAACAGCAACCCTACTCTGGCTGGCCTACCTCTCTCTCTCTCGCTCCTTAACCAGGACCCTATAAAATCCATGTTGTGGATGGAAGCACGGAATCCAGACAATAAAACAGAATTGTATTGAACTTATTAGAAGATGTATTAATTTGCCCAAGTTAATCATAAAACATGAACTAAATGCATCAGTGATTTGTATTTTACTGCAACTGTCTGAAACTGTGCGTGGTGTGCGTGCATATGTCTCCACTTCGTGTAGCGAAGATGATAATGATAAGTCTTCGTGTACAGAGGGCTTCCCCAAAAACATTGTCAATTAAATGTGAACTACAAAGTAGCCTATGCTGACCTGGGAGAATGGTTTCAGGATTATTTGCATCAATCCAGTGCAGAGTATACAAAACAAATTGCCTAATCACGTGAGCGCTACAGAAATGTTGCTAACCAAACAACAGTCTCTTGCTGTTGCACACTTTCAAAAAAAAAAAAAAAAAAATGTAGATGTCTTTAAGCATTGTTGTGCAATTAAAACGTCCAATTTTTATTTTTATTTTTTTTAAATAATAATAAAAATAGACTGCGAATCGGAAACCTGTTTAAAAAATAATACTAATAATGAAGAAAACGAGAATTGTTGGGAAAAAATAAAGTGAATATGCCATGGGAGCCTCATTGATTTAGTTTCGTTTGAGTCACTCAGATGGTGTAAGAACACGGCATAAGCTATGGCAAAATGTGTAGCACTGTAGAACATTTGCTTTAAAATGGCAATTTATTATCACCCCCATGACTGTGTAGACTTGCAGAAAACTGTACACATTCACCCCCCCACCCCAGACATTACTCTCCCCCCTCTAGTCAAGTGTGTTTTTTCAATCTTTGAATGCACTCACTGTTGAAAGACAGGCCTATAGTATAAACCTATACACTGTAGTGTCATGTAGACCTTTTTTGTGACGTTATTGTGATGTTTCACACTTAATTATGGATTTTAGCATTGTAGGCTAACTTAGGCTGGTTGTACACGCAGTTAATGGTTTAGTATAAAAATCAAATCAAATGTTATTTATCACATACACATGGTTAGCAGATGTTAATGCGAGTGTAGCGAAATGCTTGTGCTTCTAGTTCCGACAATGCACTAATAACCAACGAGTAATCTAGCCTAACAATTCCACAACTACTACCTTATACACACAAGTGTTAAGGGATAAAGAATATGTACATAAAGATATGAATGAGTGATGGTACAGAACGGCATAGGCAAGATGCAGTAGATGGTATAGAGTACAGTATATACATATGAGATGAGTAATGTAGGGTATATAAACAAAGTGGCATAGTTTAAAGTGGCTAGTGATACATGTATTACATAAAGATTGCAAGATGCAGTAGATGATATAGAGTACACTATATACGTATACATATGAGATGAGTAATGTAGGGTATGTAAACATTGTATTAAGTGGCATTGTTTAAGTGTATAACGGGCCAACTGTGTCTGTCTGTCTGTGCTACTCTGTCCTTCTGCAATGTTCACTTCCTGCTTTGATATTAATTCCGTTTCCTGTCCCTTTCCCCAAGCAGAAGCTGACTGACCGTGTAAAGTAGCACTATGGAAGATGTGTTTGAAGTTTTTCTTACTGTAGTCATATTCCTCAGTCAATGTCAAGAACAACACATGGACTCTGTGGTCTTGTGGTTGGGCCAGTGTACTCAATCTGCACATCATCATGTGACTAACGGGAACCTATCTAAGTTAAGATGGATGTGTGCAAGGTGGGCAAGCAGCTCAGACGATCAGTTCCTGTTCTGTATTTTCTCTGTGGTCCTCAGCTCTGTGGTCTCTGAGAACACACACACACACACACACACACACACACACACACACACACACACACACACACACACACACAGGTTGGACGTGAACATAGTTGAACTCGGCTTTAAGCTAATGTGTCTGGGGGGTGGGGCGCGTGGGGGGACTGTCTTCCCCCCCCGTTCAAGCGTCATGATTGTGAATGCTCATGGTTAATTGTGGTCATACTCATCATGACCCAATCTGCATATCTAAATGTTGCTTTAGACAGGACCACAGGACATTTCCTTCACTGCTGTGTTTGACTGTTGAGTCTAAAGTAAATATAATTAAGAGAGAATAGGACAGGGCTTATCTCCCTGTCCAGCCCTTGCTTCATTCGAACAGACGTCCAGACCACAATGTGGGTTTCCAGTAGGCCAATCAGAAAAGAACCTTCATTTAAACATTTGGATTGTTTTCTTGTCAAACCATGGCATTTAGAAGCACTGCGATGTTCCTCGGCCAATAGGGTTTATCAGGACGTTATTGATTTACAACACTGAACTGAAGCAATTAGTCTGCTAGGCATTCATTTGAGGCATTTGGGGGATTTAATGAGCAAGTGATGCACATCAGGACCATTTGTAAAGGTGTGTTTGAACCTGAATAATAAGCTCAGTCAAGGGTTAAGATACAAAGGACTAACCTGGAACATGAAAGTAGATTGGTTTATACCAGACACTTGTGGGAGTAGGCGACTTGGTATGACACCATTGACTCCTTGCAGTCAACACTTTTCTCACTGATTTAGGCAAGACTATAAGACTATCCTGGGTGCTTTTTGATGTGTTTTAATTTAATTGTTTTAATGTATTTAACCTTTTATTTAACTAGGCAAGTCAAATTATTTATGACGGCCTCCCCCGGCCAAACCCTAATGACGCTGGGCCAATTGTGCGCTGACCTATTGGACTCCCAATTTACGTCCGGTTGTGATACAGCCTGGAATCGAACCAGGGTCTGTAGTGACGCCGCTAGCACTGAGATGCAGTGCCTTAGATCGCTGCGCCACTTGGGAGCCCAGGGGTCGCTGTCCTGCTGGAAGACCCGTAACCTTTAATGGAGACCCCGTTTCTGAACATATTTGGCTGCAACTGTATCAAAACCTGTATATAAAGTGCCTTCAGAAAGTATTCACACCTCTTGTTTTACAGCCTGAATTGAAAGAATATTTTTTTTGTGACTGGCTTAAACCCAATACCCCGTAATGGCAAAGTGGAATTATGTTTAAGAAATTGTAGAAGTTAATTAAAATGTCTTGAATCAATAAGTATTCAACCCTTTTTGTTATGGCAAACCTAAATAAGTTCTGGAGTAAACATTTGTTTAACAAGTCACATAAGTTGCATGGATTCACTCTGTGTTCAATAATAGTGTTTAACCTGATTTTTGAATGACTACCTCATCTTCTTTACGAGGCATTGAAAAGGGACCTTACAGATAATTGTATGTGTATACAATTATCTGTAAGGTCCCTTTTCAATGCCTCGTAAAGAAGGGAACCTATTGGTAGATAGGTTAAAAAAATTATAATAATAATAATTGACTATCCCTTTGAGCATGGTGAAGTTATTAATTACACTTTGAATGGTGTATCAATACACCCAGTCACTAGTAAAATACAGGCGACCTTCCTAACTCGGTTGCCGGAGAGGAAGGAAACCGCTCTGGGATTTCACCATGAGGCCAATGGTAACTTTAAAACAGAGTATTTAATGGCTGTGATGGGAGACAACTGAGGATGGATCAACAACATTGTAGTTACTCCACAATACTAACGTAATTGACAGAGTGAATAGAAGGAAGCCTGTACAGAGTAAAAATATTCCAAAACGTACATCCTGTTTGCAACAAGACACTAAAGTAATACTGCAAAAAATGTGGCAAAGCATTTTCACTTTTTATTCTGAATACACAATGTTATGTTTGGTGCAAATCCAATACAAGACAGAGTACCACACTCCATATTTTCAAGCATAGTGAAGGCTACATCATGTCATGGGTATGCTTGTAATTGTTAAAATCCTCCAGTCCTTTCAGGATAAAAAATAAACAAAATGGAGCTAAGCACAGGCAAAATCCGAGACGAAAACCTAGTTGTCTGCTGACACTAGGAGATAAATTCATCTTTCAGCAGGACAATAACCTAAAACACAAGTCCAAATCTACACTGGAGTTGCTTACCAAGAAGACAGTGAATGTTCTTGAGTGGCCGAGTTAGTTTTGACTTAAATCTACTTGAAAATGTATGGCAAGACACTTTAAAAATGGCTGTCTTGCAATGATCAACAACCAATTTGACAGAGCTTAAAGAATAATGGGCAAATGTTGCACAAACAGGTGTGGAAAACTTACAGAGAAAGACTCACTGCTGTAATCACTGCCAAAGATGCATCTACAAAGTATTGACTCAGGGGTATGAATACTTATGTAATTTTCAATAAATGAGCAACAATTCTAAACATGTTTTCACTTTGTCATTATGGGTTATTGTGTGTAGATGGTTGAGAACAGAAAAAACGATTTAATCCATGTTGAATTCAGGCTGTAATACAACAACATAGGGGTATGAATACATTCTGAATTCGCTCAAGTTTACTCAAGTTTTCCTTTCACACTGGCTGCCTACGAGTGATATTACTAAGTCGGTTCTTTCTTCCAGCTCCCACAGGTGAAGTCCCCTCTTCCTCCTGCCCCCTCACTGCCTGGCCTAGACTCACCTGACCCAGCCTGGCCCTGTCTCGGCTCCAGTCCCTGCTCAGCGTCAGAGCCCCAGTCCTCCGCCCCAAGGCAGCCTCATCCTCCACCAAGAGCCTCTTACCCCGGTGAAGCTCTCTGCTCGGCAGCATGGCAGGTCGAGGAGGACCAGCACGGACCAACGGCGCGGCGGCCAGCAACAAGATCTGCCAGTTCAAGCTGGTGCTGCTGGGAGAGTCAGCGGTGGGCAAGTCCAGCTTGGTGCTGCGCTTCGTCAAGGGCCAGTTCCACGAGTACCAGGAGAGCACCATCGGAGGTGAGTAGGCACGCCGTCGGCATTGGGATTGTCATTCTTCTCACTGTCTTAGTCATGTTTTGTGTTGCTTTACAGCTGCCCTTGTGTTGAGTCCGTAATCATGTTATAAAGATCAAATAGAATGGAAGTGTGGATGTGCAGTAGACTGAAGGAAGACCACTTAGAATGCCTTGGTAACCGGGGCTGTGTTCCTGCTAGCTAGCAGCCCTTACCCTAGCTGTTGTCAAGGCCAGGTCAGGAGTAGACATGAGCTACAGAACCAGATCTTTCTTGGCAGCTGATCACCTGACTCTTGCATGAGCAGCCGAGCCTTTGACTGACACTTTAAATATGCCACAAGGAGTGGGAGGTCCTTACTCCCGGCCACAGAAAGACTTATAGAGAATGTTCAAAGCAAAACTGAAAATGGATAAGTGTGAGAAAGAGGTACTTGTCATCTGCCTAATGCGGTATGTATTGACTTGCTAGCCGGAGTGGAGCAGCGAGAAGGGGGTCTCTCTCTGTGGGCTCTTAAAACAGGAAGGAAGTCTGTCAACAATGGGATTTCCTGTCCTGGAACTGCTCTAATATCTACGCATCTGGAAGCCGATACTTGATGGCTGAAGTTTCTGGTTTGACCATTCAAATAATTCCACTGCAAAAGTTGATTAACGACTAATGAGTAACTATCTATTTGCAGCTTCACCTAGTGTTTCAAACCTACACACAGGTGTTGGGAATTTCCATGATGATTTAGTGGTTTTCTAGCTAGATTGCTATCTTCATGATTTATGCATTATCCTTTCTATAAATAAATAAATACATAAATTACAGAGTCACATCATGCAGCCACAGCAGGGTGAGGCTGGAGAGACAGGATGCTTGGTGCTTACACTAGCCAAAGCCTTAGGACCAGTCAGCATTTTAAAAACATTTTAAAACCTGTTGTCAGCTGTCTGGTCTAAGGTCACCGAGCTTTTAGTATGGAGCAGTCTTCCTCTATGAGCGCTGCTGTACATTTCCCTCAGCCATGTGACACAACAGGCTGAATTAGCATTATCTTTCTGTCCCATGGATTAGCCAATAGACAGCCACATGTTTTGTTCCCGTCTTCACTTTTTAACTCTCACTACATTTCTCGCTGTAACCTTTTACCCGGTGCTTAGTGCTCTGCGATTCGATCTTGTTTATTTACATAATTGTCCCTTCCTCTTCTCTCTAACGTTGGAAGGCTCCCAATTCTCCTCAGCGCTGGCTTCGTAGCTTCACGAGTTCTCATTAAGCCACTGTTCATGTTTCCTCTTAACTGTCTCATGGCCTTGGCTGTTGGGGTTATGTGTGCCTTGTGCTAGTTTAACTCAGCCATGTCAAATAGTGTCCTAGGGGTATAGTTGTCCCTATCTAAGGATGAAAACAGAATACCTGTCCTGTGCAGATACTGAGTTTTACTCCACTGTGAGGAAATGCAAAGTAAAATGTACACTTATTTTCTATGTGTAGGGCATTTGCAGACTTCAAAATCAAAATAGAGCCTGAAACTAAGTCTATGATTTGTCTCTACACCCCTCCAGCTGCCTTCCTCACACAGACTGTCTGCTTGGATGACACAACAGTTAAGTTTGAGATCTGGGACACTGCAGGGCAGGAACGGTATCACAGCCTGGCCCCTATGTACTACAGAGGAGCGCAGGCTGCCATCGTGGTCTATGACATCACCAACACAGTGAGTGACAGCTGCTGGTCACGTGTGGAACTGGTTCCTGAGTGTTGCCAGCACTCAGTGATTTTTTTTTTATATATATATATTTTTTTTAGCTGAGGTTGATTATTCAAACCCTCAACAAAGGACAGACCTTTGCTCTCGTAACTGACACTTCTGTAGATATATAATAGAGCTCTTGTGTGAAAAACAAACATCCATTGTGCAATCTGCCTTTGTTTTTATGATGTTAAGAATGTTTTTTCTTTCCTGTGCAGGATACATTCACACGTGCAAAGAACTGGGTGAAGGAGCTCCAACGACAAGCCAGCCCTAACATCGTTATTGCACTGGCAGGGAACAAAGCTGACCTGGCCAACAAAAGAGCTGTGGACTTCCAGGTACTGAGGAACTCCTAACAATTAGATGCTGCTCCCACTGGACTATTAGTGAATGTCCTAGAAATGTCATTTTTATAGTTTCTGTTGATATTCAAGAATGCTCACGAGCTCTCAAAGCTTTGGGTTGTTACTGATTGTATCGATGTGTTTGTGATGGAGCTCTAAAGATCTCTGTCCTCCCTTTGTTTTTGTTGTTGTAGGAAGCACAAGCGTACGCAGATGACAACAGTTTGCTCTTCATGGAGACTTCAGCCAAGACGGCCATGAACGTCAATGAGATCTTTATGGCCATAGGTACGTGTACCACAATATTATATGTGCATTTATACACTGGGTGATTCGAGCCCTGAATGCTGATTGGCTGACAGCTGTGGTATATCAGACCATATACCACGGGTATGACAACACATTTATTTTTACTGCTCTAATTAAGTTTGTAACCAGTTTATAATAGCAATAAGGCACCTCAGGGTTTGTGGTGTATGACCAATATACCAAGGCTAAGCGATGTGTCCAGGCACTCCACTTTGCTTCGTGCAAAAGAACAGTCCATAGCCATTGTATATTGGCTATATTCCACACTCCCTCTGGCCTTATTGCTTAAGTATACACTGAGTTTACCAAACATTATAAACTGGGTTGTTTTAGCCCGGGAATGCTGATTGGCTGACAGCCGTGGTATATCAGACCGTATACCACGGGTATGACAAAACATTTCTTTTTACTGCTCTAATTACATTGGTAACCAGTTTATAATAGCAATAAGCCACCTCAGGGTTTGTGGTATATGGCCAATATACCACAGCTAAGGGCTGTGTCCAGGCACTTTGCGATGCATTGTGCCTAAGAAAAGCACTTAGCTGTGGTATATTGGACATATACCACACCCCCTGGTGCCTTATTGCTTAATTAGAAACAACTTCCTAATATTGAGTTGCACACATCCTTTCGCCCTCAGAACAGCCTCAATTCATTGGGGCATTGACTCTACAAGGTGTCAAGCGTTTCACAGGGATGCTGGCCCATGTTGACTCCAATGCTTTCCACAGTTGTGTCAAGTTGGCTGGATGTCCTTTGGGTGGTGGACCATTATTGATACACACGGGAAACTGTTGAGCGTGAGAAACCCAGCAGCGTTGCAGTTCTTTACACAAACTGGTGCGCCTGGCACCTACTACCATACTCCGTTCAAAGGAACTTACATCTTTTGTCTTGCCCATTCACCCTCTGAACGGCACATATACACAAGCCATGTCTCAGTTGTCTCAAGGCTTAAAAATCCTTCTTTAACCTGCCTCCTCCCCTTCATCTACACTGATTTGAAGAGGATTTAACAATTAACATCAATAAGGGATCATAGCTTTCACCTGGATTCACCTGGTCAGTCTGTCATGGAAAGAGCAGGTGTTCAAAATGTTTTGAATACTCAGTGTACATTTCTTCCCAGAACAAATCAAATGTGTAGAAACCATAAAGGCTTCCTACTTACTGTTTCTTTCTGTCCTTCTCCTGTAGCCAAGAAGCTTCCTAAGAACGAGCCAGCTGGTGGAGCCGGTGGCCGGGCCGGTGGTCGGGCAGGAGTGGACCTGCAGGAAGCCGCCCCACAGGCTGGTGGTAGCAAGTGCTGTGGTGGGAACTAACCAACTGGACCGACACACCAACCAACCTGCAGTATCAACCAACTGATCAGACCAGCTGACAAACACATCCCACGGTCAAACCAACTGACGGTCTGACCAGCCACCATGCACCGATCAACTGATAAGCAAACCAGCTCACAGGCCAATCAGCTTGTCACCACACAACTCCAAGGTTCCAATGATCAGACAAATGACACAATTATGACCAACATGACGACCTACAACTGTTTTAACTTACCCGAGGACGTAACAACCCATTATCTCCAACCAAACGATGGATATCTGACATCACCCAGGCAAAAAACAACAGCTCCACTTAGGGAGGGAAAAAAAAGATCAATCCTTACCAATCGCACTTAACAGAGCACTGTTCTTTTCTTCTTTCACTGTATTTCTGTAAGAAAAAAATCAGAACGCAACTGTGAGGAATAATGAACGGGCTCTTTGTGCCCTCTCCTTTCTCTCTCTCTCTCGTCATCTTTACCATAATGCTACAGTATTTCAACGTATGTCTTCTGTCACTTCTTACCCTGTTTTAGTTTGGTGGTGGGTGAATGTAGCAATTCTCATGATTTCATTTTTCCCTTGTTCCTGATCGTCACCCTTGTTCCCGATCGTCACCCTTGGGCAAGAGAAGGGAGAGTGTTCAATCCCAAAAAAAGGAGTTAGGAGAACAGTTTTTTTCCTTCCAGATATAGCAGTTGTGTAGATTAACTGAACTATTACATTGTTATTATTATTGTTGACTTATTTTTGGCACACGTTAAACAGTATGATTTCAAAGACTAGACCGCCTTAGGTTTTCCAATCATTAATCTATGATATCCAACCTTATACATATTGGTTACTGATGTTAATGCACTAAGTCATTTTTAGCATTAATGTTTTTGAATCATTCATATACAATGACGAAAAGGATAAAGCAAGATTTTGTTTTCCTGACCAAAATCACAATTGTGTATTGAAAACATGTTGATATTATTTGTATCATTATTTTTCTTCAAACATGTAACCAATCAGTAGTTACTGTCAATACAATACCTTCCCAATCTCAACATGATGCCTTGTCATCCTCAATTATTTTTGTCATGTAAAGATGTATTTTTTTATTTTTTTTTGTGTACAATTCTTGTTTTCTGGAGAGTCTCTGGTATTGGGTGCACTGCTTCTGTCACCGCTTGTGATTTCAGACGTTCTCTTCAGTTTCTTTTTTTTTGTTGATTTTCTGTTTTTTGTTTGTTTCTTTTTTACTTTTTCCTATCGGGAGGGGAATTCCTCTGACCAGTCCGCGTCTGTTATGACATCAATGACTAGCACAACAGTACCTGCAGCTATCACTGCTGTGAGATGGGGGCCAGGGGTAAACAAAGCAAAGCAAAACAGCAAATTGTCATTTTACCAATAAATAAGGGGGAAGGTATCTCATTGTCTGCCTGTCTTCTCATTTGTTCTATGACAATGGGTATTTGAGTAGATTTTTCACTGTTAGGTGAAATCTAACAGCTTTTCGTATCTCTACCGACATGTTGAGCTTATTGTAGTTATTTCCAGTTATTCCAGCCTTTGTTCTCTAATTCTCGATCTTGCTTATGATCTGCTCAATAGATCCTCATCAGTCTAAGAAGCCAGCTGAGCTGAGCTCACTGAGTCTCTCTGAAAATCTAACACTGGTCTGACTGAATTCCTCACATTCCTGCTTCCCCCCGCCCCATCCCATCCCAGTGGATTTAGTTGGCCAAAACCCCTTTGCTCTCTCTGACGTAACAGTAATAGCTGGGGCAGATTCTATTTTCCCATACTAATTGTAAACAGCTGTTGCCCCAAAGCTGAAACCTTTCATTTCAAAAGCAAAGGCATAAGTACACATTAAGTTATTTCGATTATTTATCGTCCATGTTACACAAGAACCTCTCACAAGTCCTCATTGAAGTTAGTGTGCTCTACTGACCTCTACTGGATCGTTCAAATTGGATTTATACTCAATGTTGGTCAATAAATAGTGTACCTACCTAATTCAACAGTGTAACAACGTATTTTTCTATATAAATGCATTTGTATGTTTTACTGCAAACTTTGGCTACTCCGGCTACTTTCAATATTTTAGGCAAACTGCAGGGGCCACAGACTACAGTACCCATACTGCCTTTCTTCATATCAGGGCGAGGGGAGAGGTGAGCGACCCAAGCAGGGGTGGAGTGGAACCAATGATGTGCAAACGCACCATTGAGTGGAACAAGCAGCAGCGAAGCGTGCGTTTTGATATGTCGGACCCTGCGGCACAGGCCTTGCAACCCCGGCTACATCAAGCTCAGTCTGGTGGGACTGCTGGGTCTAACGCTGCTGCGGTGGGATCTGGATCGGGGAACAGTGACCCAGTCAGACCAGGTCTTAGCCAACAACAGCGGGCGAGTCAGAAAAAAGCCCAAGTCAGAGCTTTTCCACGGGCGAAAAAGCTCGAGAAACTCGGCGTCTTCTCCGCTTGCAAGGTAGCTAGCTAGCTAACGTTAGCCAAATGGCTAGGCTAGCTAGCATAGCCAACTTAATCAAAACAATGACTAGCTAACTAGCCATTTCCCCTACTTGTATAGCAGTTTCAACAAACCGAAACAAAACACCATTTGGTTTCTAACATGCAATAATATCCTTCAAAAATGTATATGGCGTAGCTAACGTTACTGTCAAGAATATAGTTAGCAACAGCAAGGTTAACCAACTTTGCTAGCTAGACAGCCAACTAGCATGAATCTGCTTTATGATGCTAGTGTGGGGCTTCTGATTTACTTATCTCTTTTCTTTAGGCTAGTGACACGTGCAAGTGCAATGGCTGGAAGAACCCACAACCGCCGACTGCCACCCGAAGTATGGATTTACAGCAACAAGCGGCCAGCCTTAGCGAGTCCTGTCGCAGCTGTGGGCATGCCCTGGGTAGGCTGCCTTATGACTCAACACTAGTTTGAAGATAGATACGCTTCATGATCACACTGAACCTAATGTCATCAATGCACATCATAGATATAGAATCTGTATGCCTTTCCATAATAGCAATAATTATAATATGAATTGCACAATGTAGGTTTCAGTCTCATCTCTTGATTGAGTGAGTAAGGTAAAAATACTTAGCTATCCCCCTTTATAGGGGCAATCGGCAGTTGCTACATCCATTTGTGTAGTTATAAATTTAATTTAAAAAAATGATTTAATCTTTATTTAACCAGGTAGGTTAGTTGAGAACAAGTTCTCATTTACAACTGAGACCTGGCCAAGATAAAGCAAAGCAGTGTGACACAAACAACAGAGTTACACTTGGAATAAACAAACATACAGTCAATAATACAATAGAAAAGGTCTATGTACAGCGTGTGCAAATGAGGTAAGATCAGGGAGGTAAGGCGATAAATAGGACACAGTGGTGAAATAATTACAATTTCGCAATTAAACACTGGAGTGATAGATGTGCAGAAGATGAATGTGCAAGTGGAGATACTGGGGTGCAAAGGAGCAAAAAATATTTTATAAAAAAACAAAAACAGTATGGGGATGAGGTTGGTGGATGGGCTATTTACAGATGGGCTATGTACAGGTGCAGTGATCTGTGAGCTGCTCTGACAGCTGGTGCTTAAAGTTAGTGAGGGAGATATGAGTCTCCAGCTTCAGTGAATTTTGCAGTTCGTTCCAGTCATTGGCAGCAGAGAACTGGAAGGAAAGGCAGCCAAATGGGGAATTGGCTTTGGGGGTGACCAGTGAAATATACCTGCTGGAGTGCGTGCTACGGGTGGGTGCTGTTATGGTGACCAGTGAGCTGAGATAAGGCGGGGCTTTACCTAGCAAAGACTTCTAGGTGACCTGGAGCCAGTGGGTTTGGCGACGAATATGAAGCGAGGGCCAGCCAACGAGAGCATACATGTCGCAGTGGTGGGTAGTATATGGGGCTTTGGTGACAAAACGGATGGCACTGTGATAGACTGCATCCAATTTGTTGAGTAGAGTGTTGGAGGCTATTTTGTAAATGACATGGCTGAAGTCAAGGATCGGCAGGATAGTCAGTTTTACGAGGGTATGTTTGGCAGCATGAGTGAAGGATGCTTTGTTGCGAAATTGGAAGCCGATTCTAGATTTAAGTTTGGATTGGAGATGCTTAATGTGAGTCTGGAAGGAGAGTTTACGGTCTAACCAGACACCTAGGTATTTGTAGTTGGCCACATATTCTAAGTCGGAATATAGGGCGGGCAGGTGCGGGCAGCGATCGGTTGAAGAGCATGCATTTAGTTTTACTTACATTTAAGAGCAATTGGAGTCCACGGAAGGAGAGTTGTATGGCATTGAAGCTCGTCTGGAGGTTAGTTAACACAGTGTCCAAAGAAGGGCCAGAAGTATACAGATTGGTGTTGTCTGCGTAGAGGTGGATCAGAGAATCACCAGCAGCAAGAGCGACATCATTGATGTATACAGAGAAAAGAGTCGGCCTAAGAATTGAACCCTGTGGCACCCCCATAGACTGCCAGAGGTCCGGACAACAGGCCCTCCGATTTGACACACTGAACTCTATCAGAGAAGTAGTTGGTGAACCAGGCGAGGCAGTCATTTGAGAAACCAAGGCTGTTGAGTCTGCCGATAAAAATGATTGACAGAGTCGAAAGCCTTGGCCAGGTCGATGAATACAGCTGCACAGTATTGTCTCATATCGATGGTAGTTATGATATCGTTTAGGACCTTGAGCGTGGCTGAGGTGCACCCATGACCAGCTCAGAAACCAGATTGCATAGTGGAGTAGGTACGGTGGGATTCGAAATGGTCGGTGATCTGTTTGTTAACTTGGCTTTCGAAGATCTTAAATCAATGATATGTACCTATTGATTCTTGATGAATATAACTTATAAATGCTTAATGAGCTTAGTTCAACTGTCGTACCCCATCAGAACCCAACATATAAGCTTGTTTGTATTTTATGTTTATTTATTTAACCTTTATTTAGCTAGGCAAGTCAGTTAAGAACAAATTCTTATTCACGGTGATGGCCTACCAAAAGGCCTGCTGGGATGGGGATTAAAAATAAATCAAATTAAAATAAAGGACAAAACACACATTACAAATAGAGAGACAACACAACACTACGTAAAGAGAGACCTAAGACCATAGCATGGCAGCAACACAACATGGCAGCAGCACAAAACAGGGTACAAACATTATTGGGCAAAGACAACAGCACAAAGGGCAAGAAGGTAGAGACAACAATACATCACGCAAAGCAGTCACAACTGTCAGGAAGAGTGTCCATGATTGAGTCTTTGAATGAAGAGATAAAACTGTCTAGTCTGAGTGTTTGTTGCAGCTCGTTCCAGTCACTTGCTGCAGCGAACTGAAAAGAGGAGCAACCCAGGGATGTGTGTGCTTTGGGGACCTTTAACAGAATGTGACTAGCAGAACGGTGTTGTATGTGGAGGATGAGGGCTGCAGTAGATATCTCAGATAGGGGCGAGTGAGGCCTAAGAGGGTTTTATAAATAAGCATCAACCAATGGGTCTTGCGACGGGTATACAGAGATGACTAGTTTACAGAGGAGTATAGAGTGCAGTGATGTGTCCTATAAAGAGTATTGGTGGCAAATCTGATGGCCGAATGGTAAAGAACATTTAGCCGCTCGAGAGCACCCTTACCAGCCGATCTATAAATTACATCTTGCTTGGTTAGGATGGTACACCGAATCAGGGTTAGTTTAGCAGTTGGGGTGAAAGAGGAGCGATTACGATAGAGGACTTCTAGAACTTCAGCCTGCAGCTCTGAGAGAAGGACAGTGTACCGTCTAGCCTTACTCCCAAGTACTTGTATGAGGTGAAACAATGTAAAGAAACACGGTAGAGCCTAAAAACATGGGTAAAACTATCATTTTAATACCACGGATGGTCAGTCCTTGCATCCGTAGCTCTGGCTATGAATTTGAGAGAAGTTACCTTTGTCATTGTTTCAGCTGCTGATTGACGCTTTAAGATGCTGATCTGTTGTTGAACCCGTCCTGTGCAGCGGCCCATGTGTCCCACCTGGAGAACGTGTCCGAGGAGGAGATCAACAGGTTGCTGGGCATGGTGGTGGATGTGGAGAACCTCTTTATGTCTGTGCACAAGGAGGAGGACACGGACACCAAGCAGGTCTACTTCTACCTCTTCAAGGTATGACATCACTTCCCCCTCTATTCCAACCAGACAGACAAGTGTAGATGGCCATAACCTCTTTTCTGGCTTAGCATCCTCTCTCTCTGTTCGTCTCTATCCCCCCCCAGCTGCTGAGAAAATGCATCTTGCAGATGAGCCAGCCAATAGTGGAGGGATCATTGGGGAGTCCCCCCTTTCAGAAGCCCAACATTGAGCAGGTAGTAACGGTCTCCTTTCCCTACCTGTTTCTCAAGCTGTTCTTTCCTTCTTCCCCAACAGTAAAGTACTTTTTGTACACGTTTATGTTGCTCCTCAGGGAGTGTTGAACTTCGTTCAGTACAAATTCAGCCACCTGGCGCCCAGAGAGAGGCAGACGATGTTTGAGCTCTCCAAGATGTTCCTCCTGTGTCTCAACTACTGGAAGCTGGAGACTCCCACGCAGTTCCGCCAGCGGTCCCAGAAGGATGATGGCACAGCCTACAAAGTGGACTACACCAGGTGTGTGTGTGTGTGTGTGTGTGTGTGTGTGTGTGTGTGTGTGTGTGTGTGTGTGTGTGTGTGTGTGTGTGTGTGAGCCATGTGTTGTGGAAAATACATTTACATTACATTTAAGTCATTTAGCAGACGCTCTTATCCAGAGCGACTTACAAATTGGTGCATTCACCTTATGATATCCAGTGGAACAACCACTTTACAATAGTGCATCTAAATCTTTTAGGGGGGGGGGGGGTTAGAAGGATTACTTTATCCTATCCTAGGTATTCCTTAAAGAGGTGGGGTTTCAGGTGTCTCCGGAGGGTGGTGATTGACTCCGCTGACCTGGCGTCGTGAGGGAGTTTGTTCCACCATTGGGGTGCCAGAGCAGCGAACAGTTTTGACTGGGCTGAGCGGGAACTGTACTTCCTCAGAGGTAGGGAGGCGAGCAGGCCAGAGGTGGATGAACGCAGTGCCCTTGTTTGGGTGTAGGGCCTGATCAGAGCCTGAAGGTACGGAGGTGCCGTTCCCCTCACAGCTCCGTAGGCAAGCACCATGGTCTTGTAGCGGATGCGAGCTTCAACTGGAAGCCAGTGGAGAGAGCGGAGGAGCGGGGTGACGTGAGAGAACTTGGGAAAGTTGAACACCAAAATGTTATATATATTTTTTTGCAGCGTATTGCATCTTGATTTTTTGATATTGTTGTATTGCGTCTTGTTTATTTTCTGTTAATGTAAAGGTCTCACTGCATTCTGCACTTTGTGCCCATCAATAGTGACTCATAACTACTGTAATCTGTGTCTTGTTTCCCAGATGGCTATGCTACTGCCATGTCCCCCAGAGTAACGACAGCCTGCCGCGCTATGAGACCACCCAGGTGTTTGGCCGCAGTCTGCTCAAGTCAATCTTCACCGTGACGCGCCGCCAGCTCCTGGAGAAGTTCCGAGTGGAGAAGGACAAGCTCCTACCAGAGAAACGCACACTCATCCTCACACACTTTCCCAAGTACGTGGTGTGCAACCAATCCGTAGTAATCCGCTCGGAATCAAAGTTGATACGTCTTGTGGTTTCTCCCTCGAGTTGCAATCGAACCAAGATTCTGGAGTGAGTGAGATGGACGCTGTGTATCTGTGGCTTGTAACAAAGGGTTTGTGTCCCAGGTTTTTGTCTATGCTAGAGGAGGAGATCTATGGGGAAAACTCTCCCATCTGGGAGGCTGACTTCACCATGCCTGCCTCCGAGGGGGGCCAGCTGGGTCACCAGTTAGGTGAGGGACACCTAAGTTCCAACTGAATAAGTGGATCCATAAAGGCACTTATAGGTTGTACAACATGTAATGTATGATTTCCCGCTCTCCATTTTCAATAATTCTGTCTGGTTTCGGTCATTGTCCTGTGTTTCTGATCCTGGCAGTGATCAGCCCTGCTGCAGTGTCGGGCTCGCCCTCCTTCTCGAAGGGCCTGAACAGTGGCTCTTCGCTAGGCAGCCTGGGCCTGGACTCTGGCGTGGCCGAGCCCATAACAGGTCAGTAACTCTGGCAACCCCGCCAAGCTAACGCTTGCTTTGTACTGGGTGTGAAGTAATAGCTGACGTTTAGTTTTTATGTCTTATCTGTCTACGTGGGAGCTTTTATTTCCCATGCCTCTGTGGGATAGCCTCACACATAAACAGCATCTAAATGAATGGTGGTTATAAGTCATGTTTTGTGCTGTTTCTCCTCAGGAGAGAAGAGGAAGCTTCCAGAAGTTCTGACCCTGGAGGACGCTAAGAGGATCAGAGTGATGGGAGACATCCCGATGGAGTTGGTCAACGAGGTGATGATGACCATCACTGACCCGGCTGCCATGTTGGGCCCAGAGGTGAGCGCTTCCCAAGACTGAGACGCATCATTTGATGTCCATTCGCCGGTGCAACATGGATATTTATGTTGACTGTGGATATGTTTTATCTAGTCTAACATCTAAGTATGGAAACTGGATGTTTGTTTGAATGAATATAATAATTGACTGTTGATCATCACTGTCACTCTCTGCTAGACGAGTCTGCTGTCTGCCAATGCTGCTCGTGATGAGACAGCCAGGTTAGAGGAGAGGCGGGGCATCATAGAGTTCCATGTCATAGGGAACTCTCTTTCCCAGAAGTCTAACAAGAAGATTCTGATGTGGCTGGTGGGCTTGCAGAACGTCTTCTCCCACCAGCTGCCTCGCATGCCCAAAGAGTACATCACACGCCTAGTGTTTGACCCGTACGTAGACATTTGAACGGTTTCTCTCACCTGTACCCCGTCTTCAGTGAAGCCTCTTGAAATAAACGTTTTGTGACCCTTTCTCCCCACTCTCTTGGCCCGTTCTCTGTCCAGGAAGCACAAGACGCTGGCCCTAATCAAAGATGGCCGTGTCATCGGGGGGATCTGTTTCAGGATGTTCCCCACCCAGGGCTTCACTGAGATCGTCTTCTGTGCTGTCACATCCAACGAGCAAGTCAAGGTATGGACGCACCTCTCCTTTACATACAACAGCAAAAATACTGAACTCAATTATCTGGGTAAGTTGGACTTAATGGCTTGTTATTGTACTTACGGTATCTGTCAGAGTTTGAATGCATGTTGGACTAATAGCCCAACATTTTTCCCTGATTGTTTGCCATTGTGGTTTCAGGGCTACGGTACTCACCTGATGAACCACCTAAAGGAGTACCACATCAAGCACAGCATCCTGTACTTCCTCACCTACGCTGATGAGTACGCCATTGGCTACTTCAAGAAGCAGGTATGGTATAGGATGGTAACATGTACCTCCCTCTCTTCCTCACCTCTCCTTTGACCTCTCTCCTCTGGCTCTTTTTGCCATTGCAGGGTTTTTCCAAAGACATCAAAGTGACTAAGAGTCGTTACCTTGGTTACATCAAGGACTACGAGGGGGCTACCCTCATGGAGTGTGAGCTAAATCCCAGAATCCCCTACACAGAGCTCTCTCATATCATCAAGAGGCAGAAAGAGGTGAGAGGGCTGTCTGTAGGAAGTCCTCACATTGTGAGGCACACAGGTTGAGGTGAATGTCAGTGGACGGTTATGCATCTCTGTACCTTTCTCCATCTGTTGATGAAACGACAGTGTTAATGTCCATGTCCCTGTGTTTCCATGACTGGCCAGATCATTAAGAAGCTGATTGAGAGGAAGCAGAGCCAGATCAGGAAGGTATACCCAGGACTCACCTGCTTCAAAGAGGGGGTACGGCAGATCCCTGTGGAGAGCATCCCTGGCATCAGTAAGTGGGTGTGGGTCTTTTTAATACCTTGTTCAGGGTATAGACTATTAATGTCTTGTCTGATGTCATGTTTTAATTATTTTTTCTCCCTAGGGGAGACAGGCTGGAAGCCCAGTGCAAAGGAGAAAGTGTAAGCTGAATCTTTAGTCTATCAGGAAATGTAAAAAATTATGTGCAGTATTGTCATAAAACAACTGGCAGCCTTTACAATCACACTCACCTGTCATTGAATTGATATATTATTACCTATCCTGTCTTGTAGGAAAGAGTTGAAAGACCCTGACGTGTTGTACAACATGCTGAAGAATCTCCTGGCCCAGGTCAAGGTAAAACACTGACACGCACCGATACAACCCAGTGTTCAACCTTAGGAGTGATCAGACAGAGTCTGTCTTAAATGGCAACCTATTCCCTATATAATCCCTGATCAAAGGCCTCCCGAGTGGCGCAGCGGTCTAAGGCACTGCATCGCAGTGCTAGCTATGTCACTACAGATCCTGGTTCGATTCCAAGCTGTGTCGCAGCCGGCCGCGAACCGGGAGACCCATGAGGCGGCACACAATTGGCCCACCGTCGTCCGGGTTAGGGGAGGGTTTGGCCGGCCCGGGATGTCCTTGTCCCATCGCGCTCTAGCAAGTCGTGTGGCGGGCCGGGCGCAGTGCACGCTGACACGGTCGCCAGGTGTACGGTGTTTCCTCCGACACATTGGTGCGGCTGGCTTCCGGGTTAAGTGGGCAGTGTGTCAAAAAGCAATGCAGCTCGACTGGGTCGTGTTTCGGAGGACGCACGTCTCTCGACCTTCGCCTCTCCCGAGTCCGTACGGGAGTTGTAGCGATGGGACAAGACTGTAACTACCAATTGGATACCACAAAATTTGATCGTAAAATGGGGTAAAAAAAAATAGCATCCCTGATCGAAAGTAGTACACTCAGTAGGGAATAGGGGACCATTTGGGATTCAGACTGAAAGTCATAACAACTGTGTGGTTGTGTTCCTCTCCCAGACTCACCCTGATGCCTGGCCCTTCATGGAGCCTGTGAAAAAGACTGAGGCTCCAGACTACTACGAGATCATACGCTTCCCCATTGGTGAGTATATCATCTGCTCATTATTCCCTGGCTTGTTCATATGTCCCAGCCATGACAATTATCTACCTCTTTGAACTGATTTTGATATTAAAATAGAAAAAAGCATTCCATGTTTCACCAACTGGATGCGCTTTTAATTGTAAGTCCGTCTGGATATGTCGGTAAACCGAAACACGAATATTTCAAATATAACCTACGTGTCCCCCTCTCCTCTCTCCCTCCTTCCTGTAGATCTGAAGACCATGACGGAGAGGCTGAAGAACAGATACTATGTGACCAAGAAGCTGTTCATAGCAGACCTGCAGCGCGTCATTACCAACTGCCGTGAATACAACCCCCCGGACAGCGAGTACTGCAAGTGTGCCAACACACTGGAGAAGTTCTTCTACTTTAAGCTGAAGGAAGGGGGCTTGATCGAGAAGTGAAGCTAGGGTCACAGGTCACCATGCACAACGGCCCCACTGCGGAACAGCAGGAAGGAGCGCTCGTGGACACTCACTCACGCACACCCACACACACTGTCTTGTGATGACATAGTCAGGGGGTCATTGCTAGCCATATTCCAACCCCTTTTCCCTCGTCTTTTCTTTTAGGAAGCCTTTATTAATGGCAGTGTGTGTTTATGCATGTTTATATTACTGGTGGTTGAAGGGAACTGTGGAGTATAACAAAATTGTGGAGGTAATTGGAATGGCTCTATGGGCGAGTTAAGTTTGTTAATGTGTCGAAATGACTCTCCATCAATCTCTCACTCTGTTTGTTTGTCTCCCTCTATCCCTGTCTCACTAGTATAGAATCTCTCTGCGTGTTGGTTCTGGTTTCATTCTTTCCCCAAGTGACTCATAAAAGGAGCTGTAACGTATTCCTGTACCAAAACGATTGGTCCCACAGCCGATCATGTCAAACTTTCCACATAGGTTACGTTCAAATTATAGGATGGCATTTTCACAGAATTGTTTCTCAATCGGATAAAATAATGCCCGCTTCGACATTCACACTCACAGCTCCTCCAGATGGGAGTTGTATTTTTGGTACTGACGTGGAGACGTGAGTAGGGGTGGGACCTACGCCGTTGTTGCCTTCCTGTACTGACATACACTTGAAAAGAGGCCAGTAGACTCGGAGGGTAGAACTACAATGCGCCCCTGAGTTAGAAGACGAGACCTGTTCCGACTCGCATTGTCAAAGTCCGGTTGCAGTCACAGATAATGTCCGCGTTCCAGGCTGACTACATCGCAGACGCCTGCCACACCTCACAAGGCCCGGATAGGTATTTAACAATCATTTAACCACATCATGTAACAGGACACGCTAACCATTGGTTGATACAATGCAACAACTGAAATGTAGTCAGGCTGAAGCGTGACCATAGACATGATATCCCTGTCTGACATCGCGTTATGTTGGATTTGCCATCGTGTGATTGGTCAGTAGCAAAACGTCCAACTTTCCTATACGTTTCATCTTCATGGTTGCCCTCGAATAATTTCCCCACAACTACTGTATGTTGAACTTTTAATTTATTATTTCACCTGAACAGTATAATGAAAATCTACCGCTACATTTGAAGATACTTAGGCTTAATGTTAGTGTAGTCGTCAATACTGTTCTTGTCCCATTCTCTTCTGGGCCAGTATGGCCATGTCACTGATCTCAAACATGGTTGTTTTTCTTGGGGTAACATCAGACATGGCGTAGTAGTGTGTCATTGGTGTTTTAATGGTGTTGTCTGATCTGAGGGTATTCTCTGGAATCCCAGACCAAGGGCAACAGCAGGAGTGTTGTTAATGCGGGAGCCAACCCGTCTGCCTAGGGAGACGACTCTGAGGGTTACTGGCCACCCTTTTGTTTAGGTTTCTGTTCGTCCTAGAAATAACATGTTTCTGATGGAAGCACATGGTTCCAACCACAGTGGTAAACATGACCGTTCGGTTTGTCAGTATTTCGCTGGAAGGCCATAGAGCCCTGTCAATACAGTATGTAGGTGTTTCACAGCACTTACCCTCCCTGCTGGGTTTGTCTCTTCTATGGTGGATATGCATTGTGTTATTATGATAATGGCTGACAAACACACAAAAAACAAGTGTCCCGGTTTGGTGTTCACTCCATTCTCACAAGCAGTATCGCATGATGGAGAACTATAATCTGCATCAATTTCTGTTCTGTTTTGACTGAGATGGCCACGGCTATTCACACAAACCCACTTCTTGTTCATGGTCGGTGTCTGATTGTCTGCCTCTTGAGATGCCTTTGCTTCTCTGCTATTTTGTCAAAACGTTTTGGGGGAAATGACTGGTCTGTGCTGGGCGGTTGAGTATTCCTCTGAGCTGTTGTGTGTGTTTGTACTTGAATCATGACTAGCTTTGAGCAACTAAAGTGATGTCAATGTTTCGTTATTCAGGGTTGTCAGTTATGTATCTCTCGATCTACCTATGTATGCTGCATTAAGATTCTGAAAATACTGTGTGAGCGAAATGTTAAAATATTAAGAATGCTACAGTTTCTTTTAGTTATATGGTTTGAAGAGCTCTTTACTGTAATACCGTTCATGAAAATAAAGTTTTTATAGTAAAATATTTCTGTGCTTATTATTATCATATAAGATGGCAACTAGTTACAGTATACAGTTTTTTTATGTTCCAGTAACCATGCAGTGTTGTTTAGTAGGTGTGACCATAAGGTTTATTCAGGCTGTTTAAATGCCATTCAGACATGCTGTACTTGTGTTTCTCATGGTGTCTTGCAGTTTTGTTTTCCTGATGTCACAGCTGGTAAGAATGGGGCCCATTTAAGGGCTCTGAGTGCTTTGTCGGGCTGACAGAAATCTTCAACAGATTTCTCCTGGACTGCAGATAGTTACAGACATACCAGTCCCTCTACAATACCGCTAGATTAACGCATCTGCAGTTTGGTACATTTCGTAACTGATACGGCTCCTTACGTGTATTAATATCCCTGCAACTCTTCTAATCTTCCTATAATTCAAATCCTTGTGTCACTTCTTTTACGTAGACATACTTTGTTGGCCCTCAAGAACTCCCTTGAATGGGACCCCCTCTTCACAAGAGACGGAAGTGCTTTTGGTTTCGTTTTTCTGTTTGGGTGTCAGTGGAGTGGATTTTTATCAGTGAAAACCCCCCTGAACCTGGTCACAACGGACCATGGACATTGTCTGCTGCTGATCCAAACCATAGAGCTGCTTTGGGAACACTTGGTGAGCTGAGTTTGGAATTGGCTTGACTTCATCTATAGCTGACTGCCACAAATGGTAGTCGTTGTGGTACTGTAGGGACGTTTGCAGTGTGTATTGCATTTCAGTTTAAAAATAGCCTTGTGGTGCACTGCCTTTAGTCTGAGTCTTTTTATTTCTAAGGGCGAGGTGTGTGTGGACCAATAGACCAGCAGGATGGCAGACTTTGGGCTGTATGAGTACCAGGAGGAGGTGGTTCAGAGGGCTCTCCGGGGGGAGAACGTCATCATCTGGCTGCCCACTGGAGGAGGAAAGACACGGGCTGCTGTGTACGTGGCCAAAAAACATCTGGAGAATAACCCTGGAGCTAAGGTGGCTGTGCTGGTCAACAAGGTAGGTAGGGAGGGGTCACTAGAGCTTTGGGTCTATTTAGAAGATGTTTCAGAGTAACTGGCCCGGTAACTGACCCATCTGTGTAATTGTATCTAGGTAGTCTGACCTTTTTTAGTATAGGTGTGTTAATTCTATACAAAACCAGAAAATAAAGGTTCCACTCTTCCCGGGGAAACCATAGCTAACTGTTGTTGACGTGATGTTTTCCAGGTTCATTTGGTTGACCAACACTACAACAACGAGTTCAAGCCCTACCTGGGTCGGGACTATAGCCTGGTGTCTATCAGTGGGGACTGTGACCAGAAAGACTTCTTTGGCTGCGAGGTCCAGAACTCTGACCTGGTCATCTGTACAGCACAGATACTGGAGAATGCCCTGACCAACCAGGAGGAGGGGAAACATGTCGAGCTCTCACGTGAGTGGCTACTCTGCTGCCTTCCACATATTGAATCATGGTATTGCTGTGAGGTGTGTGTAGCACACACTACTTGTTACTGATTATTTAGAAGTGAGGTTGTTGGCTCCCATGCTTCAACTGTAGCCCTTGGTATCAATCCCAATTGACAGACACTTCATGATAAAGAGTACCCCTACCTGACAGTAAAGCCCTGGAACCTAAGCTAACACACCTTAAAGACTGGTCCATATCTTAGGTTTAAACCATATGTGGAAATATTAATATTAAATATTAAATAGTAAAACCATTGGATTCCATTGAGTTCACAATACCATTGTGTTCCTTTCTCCCAACCATAGAGTTCACTCTGCTGATCATTGATGAGTGCCACCACACTCATAAGGAGGGTGTCTACAATAAGATCATGGGGCGCTACGTGGCCCAGAAGCTGAAGGGGGAGAGGCGGCTGCCGCAGATCCTGGGCCTCACTGCCTCTCCTGGGACAGGGGGGGCCAAGAGCATCAAAGGAGCTGTGGAGCATGTGCTGCAGGTCAGTTTCTCTCTCTCCGGTGGTCTTTACATGCTATTTATTCAGCCCCAACTTTCATCCTGAGTTTTAAAAAAAAAACACTGTCCGTCATCGAACCCTTTACATTTAGCTCATTTCATTATTTATGGCCTTCAGATTTGTGCCAACCTGGACTCGGTGATTGTGTCGTCCAAAGTGTACGCCCCTGAGCTGAAGAAAAAGGTCCCCAGACCCAGGAAACGGTTTGACATCGTTGACAGAAGACCTCAGGTGAGTTCAATTCCGTTCTGTAAACATAGAGCCTTTGAACTTGAGCGCTGTGTTGGTTTGAATTCAACCAACTCCTGTTGTTTTGTCTCAGGACCCATTTGGGGATCACCTGAAGTTCATGATGCAGTTTATCCATGACTTCATGGCCTTAGGGCCTGACTTTCCTGTCAGGGAGTTTGGCTCGCAGGAGTACGAGGCAGACGTGGTGATTCTGGAGAAGAAGGGTAAATCATCCTCTTAGTATGAATTAATACCACGTTATAGAACCTAAGCATAGGAACTATTTTCATGCACCAAATCACACAAGGAACCTTCCTCAGTCAATACCAGAGTTTTGAATACCGTATTAAAACCTATTTTGGATGTGTGTTTCCTGGTGTAGGTGTGACAGACAGGAACAGACTGCTGGCCCAGTGTGCTCTCCACCTGCGTCAGTACAACGACGCCCTGCTCATCAACGACACTGTGCGCATGGTGGATGCCTTTAGGGTCCTTGAGTCCTACTATAGTACCAAGACCTCCACCGCCACGGATGGAACCGACTTCTTCCTGCTTGGACTCTACCAGGGTGAGAACCTGCGTTTCCCTTGGAACAATCTCTCTGACTTTCTCACATACTGTATGCGTGTGATTCTCTGGAATATTAAGGGTATAGGAAGTTCAACTTCTGAACGTTGATAGTCAGTGTTCTGTTCCTCAACAGAGAACGAGGTGGAGCTGAGGAAACTGGCAGGCGATGCCCAGTTTGAAAACCCTAAGATGGAGAAGCTTCAGAACACCCTGCTGGAGCAGTTTGACCAGGGTGAGCACTCCAGAGGCATCCTGTTCTCCAAGACCCGTAAAAGCACCCACTGCTTGTATGACTGGGTGTCCAACAACCCAGCACTGCAGCGCGCTGGTATCAAGGCAGCCATTCTGACTGGCGCTGGCAATGGTATCAATTACATGACCCAGGTAACTTGACATTAAACACAGTCAGAACTTTTGGAGGTATAGAAAGGTGGGTTGGAAAGTGCCAAGACCTGTGCAATACCAACAACTGACCTCTGTTTGTGTGTTTCTGTGGGTGCACTTGTAGAATGAGCAGAAGGACACAATCCGAAACTTCCGCCTGGGCTCCCTCAACCTCCTGATCTCCACCAGCGTAGCCGAGGAGGGCCTGGACATCCCAGAATGCAACCTGGTGGTGCGCTATGGGCTGCTGACCAATGAGATCGCACAACAGCAGGCCAGTGGCCGGGCTCGGGCGAGTGACAGCGTTTACTCTGTGGTGGCCCAGGCGGGGGGGCGGGAGGTGCGTAGGGAACTCCTCAATGAATGTCTGGAGGACTTGACTGGCAGGGCCATCGGCGAAGTGCAGAGGATGGAGCCCAGGGAGTTCCAAATGAAGGTAAGGCGATTCCTCATGGTGGTGAGGCTGCTATCTCTCTCTATGTTCTACCCCTGCATGTCTCTAATCACTTTGGGAAAAAGGACAGACCTATACTCACTCACTTTCCTTTTTTCCGGTATATGCCTTTTGAACTCGGCACCCAAATGATTTTTGGTACTGTAAACTTTTGAGTTGCGCACTACTATCAATTGTTTTCACTTGATTTCTTCTCTCTCTGCCTCCCCTATTAGATCACTGCTCTCCAGACAGAAGCGTTGTTGTCCAGACAGTTGGCAGAGCAGTTGAAGATCAAGAAGAGGAGTCGTTTCAGTGCTGCTACGGTTCAGCTCTCGTGTCGAGACTGTTTTGTGCTCGTGGCCTTCGGCAATGACATTAAAGTCATTGAAAACGCACACCATGTCAACATCAACCCGGACTTTGAGTAAGTTGTGTTTCTCTAATGTCTGTCCTGATACTGTCACAAGACTTATTGGTCCACATTGTAAGGCTAAAAGAGTTAACTTGTGTTTGTTTTCAGGAGGTACTATAAGACCGGTGGGCAGCCCCCACTGAAGACTTTCGAGGACTGGGAGCCTGGCCGTGTGATCAGCTGTGCTGCCTGTGGCAAGGTGAGGTTGAATTTTAATCTCTAGCTTTTTGTTTTAGGCCGAGACTGCGGATCCGTAGGCATATATTTTGCCTAGTGGCGTGCGCTGTTGAGGATGTGGCCACATAAGAGAAAAATGGAGCCATTCGCACAATCATTCTAAAACCCGAGGGGGTGTTTTTTGTCTCACAGTAACGTTATGCTATTACACTGAGTGTACAAAACATTATGAACACCTGCTCCTTCCATGACATCGACTGACCAGGTGAATTCAGGTGAAAGTTACGATCCCTTATTGATGTCACTCATTAAATCCACTTCAATCTGTGCAGATGAAAGGGAGACATGTTAAAGAAGGATTTTTAAGCCTCGAGTGTGTGCCATTCAGAGGTGAATGGGAAAAACAAAAGATTTCATTGCCTTTGAAAGGGGGTATGGTGCTAGGTGCCAGGCGCACCGGTTTGAACTGCAACGCTGCTGGGTTTTTCACACACAACAGTTTCCTGTGTGTATCAAGAATGGTCCACCACCCAAAGGACATCCAGCCAACTTCACACAACTGTGGGAAGCATTGGAGTCAACATGGGCCAGCATCCCTGTGGAACGCTTTCGACACCTTGTAGAGTCCATGCCCCGACGAATTGAGGCTGTTCAGAGGGCAAAAGGGGGTGCAACTCAATATTATGAAGGTGTTCCTAATGTTTTGTACACTGTGTATATTCAGTTGTGTTACGTACAATACTATCATAATGTGATCTTGCGGACATTGATTCAGCTTTGATTTACCTTTGTTAAACGAGCACCATTCCCCAGAGTAGCCTGTTCTATACGATTAGAACAGAGACTGTATGTAGTAAGTACAGAATCCTGCACAACCTTTAACCCCTGGGAAGAAAGGTCCAGTTAAAGTTGGATCAGCAGCCATTCCGTTTATCTTATGGTAATAGGATTATTCTATTGTCTTTTAATATGCTTATATATGGAAATCTACATCAGTATATTTGTTTATGTATTTATATCTGAACAGCAATGGGGAAGGGAAATGGTATATAAGGAGATTGCCCTGCTGCCCATTCTGGCCATCGAGAACTTTGCCATGGAGACTCCGGAGGGAAGAAAATTAGCCAACAAGTGGAAGAAGGTTGAGTTTACAGTGGAGGAGTTTAACTTCAACACGTACTGTCGTGACAAATTCCCTGACATGTTCGATTGATACGCTGTTACACTGGATGAAGGACTAGGACTGGGGTTTTCATGGTGTTTCCACCTCGTACTGTTTTCACCTTCCCACTAATCTTCTCTTCCTTTCTCTGTCTGTCAGTCTGTGTTGCTTAGTCTAGACGACCATTGTGTTACTTATGCATGATCCTGAAGTGTGTCATAGTCCTATTTTTGTGTTTTTTTCTCCTTTATTTAACCAGGTAGGCTAGTTGAGAACAATTTGTCATTTACAACTGCGACCTGGCCAAGATAAAGCAGTGCGACACAAACAACAACACAGAGTTACACATGGAATAAACAAACGGATGGCACTGTGATAGACTACATCCAATTTGCTGAGTAGAGTGTTGGAGGCTATTTTGTAAATGACATCGCCGAAGTCAAGGATCGGTAGGATGGTCAGTTTTACGAGGGTATGTTTGGCAGCATGAGTGAAGGAGGCTTTGTTGCGAAATAGGAAGCCTATTCTAGATTTAATTTAGGATTGGAGATGCTTAATGTGAGTCTGGAAGGAGAGTTTACGGTCTAACCAGACACCTAGGTATTTATAGTTGTCCACATATTCTAAGTCAGAACCGTCCAGAGTAGTGATGCTGGACGGGCGGGCAGGTGCAGGCAGCAATCGGTTGAAAAGCATGCATTTAGTTTTACAGGGGGGAGATGCAGTGCCTTGGGTATGATTGGCCCTGTTAAATCATGTCTTGCCAGGCCTCCACACTGCTATAGGCACACTGCTATTTATTTCCAGTGCATGTTACACAATGGTCAGGGTTAGAATTAGCACGTCAGCTTTGTTTATGCCCAAGGTCCTCTCTCCCCTCTTTCCCTCCCTCTCTCTCTCCCGGATTTCTTCTGCTCCATCGCAGCCAAGCACGCAAAAACATATGAACTTAGCACCCTGTTCTAACAGGAACTCAAATTATCTGTTTTTCTATTTTTAGCAAAGTAGTATCAGCATGGTCCATATTTTGTCATGAATGTTATTTACTTTGAATCTGTACTGTCTTTGTTTTGATTGAACCTGAAACGTATGCCCCTCGCCTGATACTCTTTGATACTTGGGGCTACTTGATCATGTATGAAAAATATTCAAATTGGGATTTCAATGTATTCCACAGGTATACTATTTTAATGTGTGTTCACAAGGCTGTACATTTCCTTGCCTAAAACAAATTAAATTATCTACTGTAATTATTTTTTAAATTCTTGATAAATTATTTGGCATTATTTGTCTGAACATGTCTATATTGAATGTTGTAAATTAAAAATAAAAGAATAATAGATAACTAATAGAAGTAAATAGATCTCGCCTTCATTGCTGTCTTCATACACTCTTCCACTAGATGGCGGTCTTAGCCTTCCAATGTCTACTTCCATTCCTGCAGTAGAGGGAGCTCATGGTTTTAGATTCCCTCCTTCCCTAATCCGTGCCATCATTTAGTTTAGTATGGGGAGAGATATTTAGTTTAGTATGGGGAGATATATTTAGTTTAGTATGGGGAGAGATGTTTAGTATGGGGAGAGATATTTAGTTTAGTATGGGGAGAGATATTTAGTTTAGTGTGGGGAGAGATATTTAGTTTAGTGTGGGGAGAGATATTTAGTTTAGTGTGGGGAGAGATATTTAGTTTAGTGTGGGGAGAGATATTTAGTTTAGTGTGGGGAGAGATATTTAGTTTAGTGTGGGGAGAGATATTTAGTTTAGTGTGGGGAGAGATATTTAGTTTAGTATGGGGAGAGATATTTAGTTTAGTGTGGGGAGAGATGTTTAGTATGGGGAGAGATATTTAGTTTAGTGTGGGGAGAGATATTTTGTTTAGTGTGGGGAGAGATATTTAGTTTAGTTTGGGGAGAGATATTTAGTTTAGTATGGGGAGAGATATTTAGTTTAGTGTGGGGAGAGATATTTAGTTTAGTTTGGGGAGAGATATTTAGTTTAGTATGGGGAGAGATATTTAGTTTAGTGTGGGGAGAGATATTTAGTTTAGTGTGGGGAGAGATATTTAGTTTAGTATGGGGAGAGATATTTAGTTTAGTATGGGGAGAGATATTTAGTTTAGTGTGGGGAGAGATATTTAGTATGGGGAGAGATATTTAGTTTAGTATGGGGAGAGATATTTAGTTTAGTTTGGGGAGAGATATTTAGTTTAGTGTGGGGAGAGATGTTTAGTATGGGGAGAGATATTTAGTTTAGTATGGGGAGAGATATTTAGTTTAGTTTGGGGAGAGATATTTAGTTTAGTGTGGGGAGAGATATTTAGTTTAGTGTGGGGAGAGATATTTAGTTTAGTATGGGGAGAGATATTTAGTTTAGTTTGGGGAGAGATATTTAGTTTAGTGTGGGGAGAGATATTTAGTTTAGTGTGGGGAGAGATATTTAGTTTAGTGTGGGGAGAGATATTTAGTTTAGAATTGGGAGAGATATTTAGTTTAGTGTGGGGAGAGATATTTAGTTTAGTGTGGGGAGAGATATTTAGTTTAGTGTGGGGAGAGATATTTAGTTTAGTATGGGGAGAGATATTTAGTTTAGAATTGGGAGAGATATTTAGTTTAGTGTAGGGAGAGATTGTCAATCATGAAAGGCTAGATTTATTTCCAGTGCAAAGTTTTCTTTGCTCATCTCCATTCTTGAAAAAACTTGTTAGGGTTTAGCAACTTCTAAATGAAAGATTTAGCCACCTAATTACAAGATTAAAGCTGTGTCTTTTGAATAGCCTTTTTTATTTTTATTGAAACAATTTACTGTTTAAAGAAAAAAAGACTTCATTGTGGTTAGCTGGGCTTCTCAACTCCACAATATGTACATCTCAGTGGAGTTGGGCTGCATTTTGAGGAGCACCTTCACCGTGTCACATGATTACTAATCCCTTCAAAAGATCAGCAGAGTAGGAGCTTTTTGAGGACCACAGTCTCTCTAGGACATGTTTTATAACAACTAGGAATTATAGGAGATGATTTAGCCAGAAAACCCTGCAAAACAGGGCCTATTCTGTTTTCATGGGGGGTTATCCGCTATATTCAGACAGACAGACAGACAGATGCACAGACACAATCAGAGACAGGAAGACCGACAGGGAGCAGAATAGCTGATGTGCAGAATAGCTGATGTGATTTGGCTTAATCAGGCCTGGGCTCTGTAATCATAGCTGACTACTTGGCTGATGCTAATTCCGTTCACGTTAATTGCAATCAGCTCCTTGTCTGAAATGAAAGCAAGGTTGTTGAGCAACTATTTATGATGCCAAGGCCGTCTGATGGCAGTCTGTAATTGTGTGAAGGAGTTGATCAGATAAGGGCAGACATTGACTTGAGTGACAGCGACACGCCACTTCCACACAGTTTATACTTATGATAACTGCCTGACACTTCCAATGTCAAAGCCACTCCAATGTGAGAGGTGACCTGGAAGTGAATTTAGAATAGCTACATGGAGAAAGAATGATACTGACAGGCCTTGAACATACCTTTGTCTATCATGGAATATTCCCTGTTCTCTCTCTCTCTGGGTGAAGGCTTGGCCAAGGCAGCTCACTTTGTTTATTTTCAGGGTCTAGAAGAGTACGAACAACTCCACGTTACCGGATGTTGTAATGCATGCCGCAAAACAATACGTTCCCCCCTAACACATGGTGAATGTAATGGTACGTTATTTGTCCGAACTGGGTGGGCAGGTGGTTTAGAGCTTGGACTGTAGTATGTTGAATGATCAATAGAGGGGCAGTCTGACAGGTTAGAGGAAGAAGCAAGGAGAGGAAAACATAGCTGGTAGAGAGGCGGGGATATGAGCACAGCAGGGATTACTGAAAAAGAAACAGCATTTGTTGTCTACATTTAAATGGTTCCTATTATACTTTAGTTTGTCGTTTTAGAACATCGGCTTGGCTCTCTGTAAGATGTCTCCCCTGTTACGTATGTGTTGTGTGTGAAATATCTCGACATGCTGTTTTGTTTTTAAGCACAGTGAAAAGCCCGCTGGGTCTGGCCTCTCCTCTGTCTCACACATCCATACACAAATACACTCACTCTCACAGGCTGTACAGACACATACACACATGGCACACTCAATATTTTCACACACGGACACTTACACACAGGCTCTTAGAGACACATGCACACACACACACACTTTAACACACACACACACGTACTGCCAGTCACCAGGGCATGGTCTCCCCTGAGATATGTTGTGTTGCAGCCAGCTGCCCAGCCAGGCTGAGTGTTTGTGCTCTGCTGCCTGCCAATGAGTCAACTGGTGCTGCTGTACCCTCCACTCAGTCCCCCTCTCTTCCCAGCAGAGAGCCAGGTGACGGGCATCGTCAGCCTTATTCTCCTGCCACTGCAGTGGATCCAGTTACAATTGGTTTTAACGCCACCACATGTTTCTACACGAAGACAGGCGACGACATGAGCAGTATGGTGTGTGTGTGTGTGTGTGTGTGTGTGTTTTGGAGGCACTTTTAGATCTAAAACACCATTTGACCGTCAGAGCAGTCTAACAGATCAGTGTTGCACGCCGTCACACTCAGAATGACAAAACACTGCCTGTTGTTGTTGTCTTGTGAAGTCACTCAAAGCTCAGAGTTGAGTTGAGTGCTCAGTGGACATTTCAAAGGTCATAATCATGTCTCTCATCGCCTGTATGAGGAGAAAGCATATTTGAAAACACAGTAACTCAATTTATTAGGAGTGCTTCTTTTTGCGGAGGGAACATAAATTATTATAAACCAGTACATCAAGAATAACATCTTTGTTGACTTCTGTTTCCTTTGAACCAAACAGAGCTCTCTAAAATGCACTGTGGGC
The DNA here is from genome assembly GCF_029448725.1 of Salvelinus fontinalis. Classification (NCBI taxonomy): domain Eukaryota; kingdom Metazoa; phylum Chordata; class Actinopteri; order Salmoniformes; family Salmonidae; genus Salvelinus; species Salvelinus fontinalis. The sequence continues at coordinate 7,704,593 of NC_074698.1, forward strand.
TGGAGTCAGTGGTCTGCTAGCGTGACCTCACTTCAGAGCCAGGAGTTAACTCATTTTAAAGGCTACTTCATGCCGTATTATGGCCCTGATAAAAGGGAAGCTTGTCGTCTCTCTGAGAGTGGCTGTGCTTTTGTCTCCTACTCTTTTTTCTCCCTCCGTGTCTCTCTCGGAGACTGGATGGACTGTCTGTGAGATTAGGAACTTTAATCGGAGCGTCGCCTTCATCACACCCCACTGTGTTCCTGTCACTGTTTGATTGAGAGCAGAATGAGGATAGGAGAATAACATGACTTGAATGCTCTGACTAATTCATAAACAACATATTAACTGATAATCAACTGTTTATAAACCCTTTACAGGTTACCCCAGGGGCAGACTGGGACCAAAAATCGGGCCCTAGCATTTCTAACAGAAAGGCCCATTTATTTGCTGGAGGCTCCCACACAGGACCATTTTTTTCAATAAAAGTTAGACAGGCCCACTAGGCTAAAAATGTACCAGCGCATCTGGCTGCCCCTGAGTTACTCCCTTAAAGAAACTTAGTGTGAGGTATTGCCTATAGAACCAGATAAATATATTTTTTTAATGGTGCAGAAGACTGATATTGATACTCTTTTTGTAAGGAAACCCAGTCATCTTTCAGTGGGCACTGGTACATGTATATCTGTGTAGGAAGTGATTTATGTTGAATGTTATATGTGTGATCGTGTTGGCATGAACGGAAATTATTTTCTCTTACTCTTCCTTTCCCCCCAGAAAGCAGTTCCTTTCGTTTGAATCTCTCCCTTTAATCTGTCCAGGCAATCACTCATTCGGGCATGATGAGGATTACTGGAGAAAGCCATTCTATATAGTCTATAGTCCAGAAATAACGTCCACTATTGTAATGGGGTGCGTAACTGGTGGCAGTGAAGTCAGACGCAGGAAAATCAAAACTAGGTAATAGCCGGAGCAGTTTAATTTCAAAACCAACGGCATACAGAAATAACCAACATGGGTACAAAACCCGACGCGCACCAGTAAACATGTGCACAAGCACTTACAACAAACAATTCCACACAAAGACATGGGGAGAACAGAGGGTTAAATACACAACACTTAATGAGGGAAATGAGAACCAAGTGTGTAGGAAAACAAGACAAAACCAATGGAAAATGAAAAGTGGATCGACGATGGCTAGAAGACCGGCGACGCCAAACGCCGCCCGAACAAGGAGAGGAACCGACGTCGGTGGAAGTCGTGACAGTACCGCCCCCCCCCCCCCCCCCCCCCCCCCCAAATTACTTTTGTCATGCACAAAGTAGATGTCCAAACCAACTTGCCAAGACAATAGTTTGTTAACAAGAAATTTGTGGAGTGGTTGAAAAACGAGTTTTAATGACTCCAATCTAATTGTATGTAAATTTCCGACTTCAACTGTATGAACACATTTTTTCAAAGTTATACAAGTATAAATGACCAAAGTTACGATAGATTGACAGATTTTCTGTTAATTACCAAAATTACTGAAGATTCCGGTACATTACTGGTAGCTTTGCAACCGTATTTGAGACCACCGCTTTCAAAGTCACTGAGATCTCTTCTTCTAGCCATGGCTGCCAAAATAATGGGCAACTTGGGCCTTTTTATACAGTACATGACCCTAAGCATGATGGGATGTTAATTACTTAATCCACTCAGGAACCACACCGGTGTGGAAGCACCTGCTTCCAATATACTTTGTATCCCTCATTTACTGAAGTGTTTCCTTTATTTGGGCAGTTACCTGTATGTTTTTCACTCTATACCTTTTGTGTTTGTCCAATACACAGTTTTTATTTAAAATGATACTGTATTACAGGGTTCCCCAACTGGTGGCCCGCGGGCCAAATTATCGCTTATTTTTTTTTCATTGATGGACCTAAAAGACTGTAAACACACCAGGAAATCAGCTCCAAGTGATTTTAATTTTGGAAATCCGTTCAAGTATTCCCATGCATAATAGAGAGACACATGATTGTATAAAAATGTAAATAAGGTTTGAAATTATCATGTTTTAATATTATATCTGTTTGGGATTCTTGTGGTGAAATTGTAGTCTACAAATGATTTGTAATTATGTTCCGGGCCCCCCGACCATCCACTCAAGAAAAATCGTCCAGTGGCTGAATCTAGTTGATGATTGCTGCTGTATTATATGCATTGTGACACAGGATTACGCGTATGGTTGTTAGTGGCAGCTGTGTTAAATTGATGTTAGCTTTTACAGTTGAAAGGAGAGATTGATATTAGAGTTACATAGGGTTTTAGGATGGAGAGAGACAGAGGGATATAGGATGGAGAGAGGGACACTTCTCTGGACTGAGCTTTCTGACAGAATGTGACATTGATCCCCTTCTCCAGCTGAACTGGACAGAAGAGGAGAGACCAGGCTACTGTAATCTCCAAGTACACTCTAATTGGATCGGAGGCCATGATGCAGAGTCCTTCAGACAAACAATAACAGACTAACAGAGCCGTCAATCATGCAGAGAGAGCTGCCTGCTGGGGGCATGGCAGGCGATAAGCCTGAGGTCTGGTTGACGGCCACGTCAGCCGGTGGCTGCACTTTAACCGTGGGTAGAGTTTTTACAGATCCAATTATAGAGAGCGCTCCATCACTCTGCCATGGCATGGCAGTGCCCCCCCGGCCCCAACCAACCTACCAACCCCCAGCAGCCTACCAGCGCTCACCTGCCTACCTGCCTCAGACACACACCCAGCAGAGTAGCCAGCCATCCAAATCTCCCCATGCCCCCTCCTGCTGCCTGGTCTCTCCTAAAGCCTATGATGCTGTATAGCACTCAGGACTTTGATATTGCCCTCAAACTAGAGGTTAAAATAAAACCGTGTTCTCTCCGTTGTTTGTGTTGGAGTAAATGCACAAATATGCTGATGAGATATTTCTTGTTTAAAGTACAGAAATAGTTGAGGACAATTGTTCCTTGAAGTCCTGCCTCAGACCAAGAATACTTTTCTCCATGCCCCTCAGCCCCTCCACACCCCTCACCATCTATTTGTGTCTCTGTAAGTCAGCTGCTCTCTGTTCTGTCCATATAAAAAGTCAAAATGATAGGTTCTGTGTCGGAGAAAAGGAATGAGTCACTTCACAACAAAGAGAGAGAGAGAGAGAGAGAGCACAGCAAACATCTGGCGAGAGAGAGAATTATTTTCACCCTCCCTCTCAATTATTTCCAAGAAAAACAGCGAACAGCGTACTTGTCAATCTTTTCCCTTTTCAATAGCTAATGTTCTATCTATTCCCATCCTACTCAAAGTCAGCCAATTAATTCTATCAAGCTGTAGAAGTCATTTGGAATCACAGCAGGAGTATTGGAAAAGGAGAGTGTGGACTCTGCTGTGTATTGTTGAGAAATGATCATCACCCAGTAAAAAAAGAGGCAAATTAGCCTGAATATACCGGGGATAATTTCCCATCTAGCTTTCAATTTGGCCTTTGTGTGTTACATCTCATAGGAGAGAGGACAGGTGGGTGGGCATGACATCTACGAGACACTACAGGAGGAGAGGCAGAGAGAAAGAATGGAATTCATTTTTTTTTACTATAAGACAGGAAGTCATAATTTGTCTCTATTCAAGCCGTAGCAGTAATGTTTGCATTCTGTGTTTTTATGTCGTGTGGTTTGCATGTATTCTGTTTGGAACGGTATATAATTTAATCAACATACTGTATATCGTGTTTTTGTGGACATCTGTCCAGTTTACTCTGTGTGCGTGCTTGCGTGCATGTTTTGGGTACGTGTATGCATGAGTATGATAATGTTGCTGCCAGGTTGTGGTATGACAGGGTGTGATGCATGTGTATGTCCCTTGAGAAAATAGATCTCCCAGGAGGCACCTCTTTCCATTTCCTAGTCTCCTTACTCCAGGCGCTCCTTAGGCTCTCCTCTATAGAGTGAAACGTGTGTCTCTGGTCTATACTATAGTGTTAAATCTGTGTCTCTCTGGTCTATACTATAGAGTTAAATCTGTGTCTCTCTGGTCTATACTATAGAGTTAAATCTGTGTCTCTCTGGTCTATACTATAGAGTTAAATCTATGTCTATCTGGTCTATACTGTAGTGTTAAACCTGTGTCTACTGAGAGAGATGAGCCACCTCCTCCTGAGTCTCTCTAAAGGCTTTCCACTATTCAACACAACACCAGCCCAGGCATCTGGCTAGCGGCTGATTCCAGAACAGCTATCTTTGTCTGCTCCACAACAGAACACCAAACGAGGAAACTGTGCTGCAAATGTAATGGAAAAATATATTTTGTACAACCTCAAGCGGAAAGCTGGAATTGTCTCTTCCTGATGTGACTGTGAGCTACCAGCGTCTTCCTACAGTCTTTGATGTCTCCTCTCATTGTCTTGGGGAGCTGCAACCAGATAATTGAAAGGGAAGATTAGGGAAGGATGTTCCTGGAGGAAACAAAACATGGATGACAATATTGACGCACGACGGCGACATGTCAGGTTCTTCTGGGACAGAGAGAGCACACAGAAATAAACCAGTCTAGTGTGGTGGACTGGAGAGACCTGGCTAGGTGACCGAGGTAGAGGAAGTATCAAGAGGTGAATAATACTCTGGATTTATGCTAATTAAGGCAGAAAACAGTAAATAGGTGCTTCTAATTCTAGCTTGAATAAAACTGTGGTAAATTCACAGGGATGGTAAAGTTCTATGTATAACATTGATCCTCTATATCTCCACTATAACACTTCTTTCTATAACACTTCTCTTGTCATACCTGACAGTGACTGCTCTCATACCCCTGCATCAACGCCAACACTCTTCGTAGAAGGCATTTTATACTCTGGGGAATCACAGAGAAACATGCACACACACACAGCTTCAAAAGAGCATTCATCCCTGTTGTGTTAGGACTCAGGACTTAGCTTTTATGTCCCACATTTGAGACTCATATATTGAAAAGGGGAGAGAGGCGTCCTTTCACTAACTGTCACTCTCCCAGACACTGTAAGTGTGCAGCCTTTGTCTGTCAATGAGCGGCGGTTCCCTATATTTTCTCCTGTGCTGATAAATCATAATTGCAATATGAATTGGCCATTTCAGGTTGGGGAATAATGGCTGCTTTTAGACAAGGGTGAAAAAGTATATTTCAAGCCTTTGTTCGGGTCACTTTAAAAGTGAATTGAGCATTTTCTTTCACTGTAGTTCTTCCTGAAGTTGCAGTCTAAAAATATTCATAAATTATCTTATGTTAGGCTATGTAATGTCTTGGTACAGTCTCCATACAATGGAAAAAAAGGTACTAAATCAGAATTTTCAAAGCGGTAAGAAAGTACATGGTCATCTCTTATAATATTTGGAAATCTGAGAGAAAAATGTTATGCAGAGAAGCTGTGGACTGGGGAGGTATATAAAATGGAGGGAGGGTGAAAGAGATATTTCATGTACATTTTTCCCAGCAGCAGCAGCAGCAGGCTTGGTGGCGGAGTGGAACGGGAGGTGGAAAGTGGAGCTGTGCGACGTGGCGGTTGGGTCAGTGCTGAAAGTGGGTTTGCTCTGGCGGGAAATAGCTATTTATGTAGCTGAAAATGGAGTGGGCCTTTCTGACATTTTCATACCCCTGCAGGCACGACTAACCTTCAGGAGAAAACGGAGAGATTAAAGAAAAAGAGCGAGGGAGGGAGCGTTAGAGCAGGAAGAGGGTGAGGTAGAGGGAGGTATAGCGCGAGAGGGAGGGACAAGGGAGAGGGAGATGGATGGAGAGAAGTAAAGGGAGGAGGCATGTTCACATACAGTAGGTACAGTACACAGGAAGTTACTGAGGGAAGGATGGCTCATAATAATGTCTGGAACAGAGCAAATGGAATGGCATCAAACACATGGAAACCATGTGTTTAATGTATTTGATACCATTCCACCTATTCCGCTCCAGCCTTTACCACGAGCCCGTCCTCCCCAAATAAGGTGCCACCAACACCCTGTGGTAAAGTAAGAGCTGTGGGCTACTAAAACAGACAGAGGTGGAGGTGGAGACGGTGGGGAATGGAGGGAGAGAGAATGAAGGCACTGTTGTGTTACTGAGAGCATGATTCGGGCAGTAGCCTACTTGTGGTTTCTGTGAAAGGTTCAAACAATGAACATGTTGTACCCAAAACCCTCACCCAGTCTCTCAGTACGGTGCACTACTTAAATACCATTATCAAACCATTTCAACCCATGTTGTACCCAAAACCCTCACCCAGTCTCTCAGTACGGTGCACTACTTAAATACCATTTTCAAACCATTTCGACCCATTCAACCTTGAATATCATGCAATGATGCGTGTAAAGATAATGGCCACCGACTTCAAATGAATAAAGACTCTGTTTTATAATTGTAACATTTGTCTTTTTTTCCCTCAATAAAGTTGACAGGCAAATGTAGCACAGCATGAAGGGTCTCTCCCGTCTTTGTGTGATTGCACAATTATTTCAGAGCAAACTATCACTTATGTCAATAAATAGTTTGTGCTACGCAGCTTTGGCTTCGTTTTCAATCATAGTGAGGGATTACAGCCTTTTTTTGGGGGGGGGGGGGGACCAAATTGAAAATAAAAAACTGTCAAATAAAGGATTAGCGGAACGAATTGGGTTTGGTTTGCTGGGTCTGGAACTATCAATTTTATTATTGCGACGCTTGGCTTGGCATGGAGCACTGTATTATTTGACAATGAGTCCAATGATCACATGTAATCACGTTATTCCCTTAGAGAGTGGAACCTGAGAGCAACTCTGGGCAGTGAAGAAGATCCACCATCAATAGAATTTACACAGTGACTTCTGTGATGCGTTATGTGTGTTGTTATTTACAATAGAATTTACACAGTGATTTCTGTGATGTGTTGTTATTTACAATAGAATTTACACAGTGATTTCTGTGATGTGTTATGTGTGTTGTTATTTACAATAGAATTTACACAGTGATTTCTGTGATGTGTTATGTGTGTTGTTATTTACAATAGAATTTACACAGTGACTTCTGTGATGCGTTATGTGTGTTGTCATTTACAATAGAATTTACACAGTGATTTCTGTGATGCGTTATGTGCTGTTATTTACAATAGAATTTACACAGTGATTTCTGTGATGTGTTGTTATTTACAATAGAATTTACACAGTGATTTCTGTGATGTGTTATGTGTGTTGTTATTTACAATAGAATTTACACAGTGATTTCTGTGATGTGTTATGTGTGTTGTTATTTACAATAGAATTTACACAGTGACTTCTGTGATGCGTTATGTGTGTTGTTATTTACAATAGAATTTACACAGTGATTTCTGTGATGCGTTATGTGCTGTTATTTACAATAGAATTTACACAGTGATTTCTGTGATGCGTTATGTGTGTTGTTATTTACAATAGAATTTACACAGTGATTTCTGTGATGTGTTATGTGTGTTGTTATTTACAATAGAATTTACACAGTGATTTCTGTGATGTGTTGTTATTTACAATAGAATTTACACAGTGATTTCTGTGATGCGTTATGTGCATGTGTGTTGTTATTTACAATAGAATTTACACAGTGATTTCTGTGATGTGTTATGTGTGTTGTTATTTACAATAGAATTTACACAGTGATTTCTGTGATGTGTTATGTGTGTTGTTATTTACAATAGAATTTACACAGTGATGTGTTATGTGTGTTGTTATTTACAATAGAATTTACACAGTGATTTCTGTGATGTGTGTTGTTATTTACAATAGAATTTACACAGTCATTTCTGTGATGCGTTATGTGCATGTGTGTTGTTATTTACAATAGAATTTACACAGTGATTTCTGTGATGCGTTATGTGTGTTGTTATTTACAATAGAATTTACACAGTGATTTCTGTGATGTGTTATGTGTGTTGTTATTTACAATAGAATTTACACAGTGATTTCTGTGATGTGTTGTGTGTGTTGGTATTTACAATAGAATTTACACAGTGATTTCTGTGATGTGTTGTGTGTGTTGTTATTTACAATAGAATTTACACAGTGATTTCTGTGATGCGTTATGTGCATGTGTGTTGTTATTTACAATAGAATTTACACAGTGATTTCTGTGATGTGTTATGCGTGTTGTTATTTACAATAGAATTTACACAGTGATTTCTGTGATGTGTTATGTGTGTTGTTATTTACAATAGAATTTACACAGTGATGTGTTATGTGTGTTGTTATTTACAATAGAATTTACACAGTGATTTCTGTGATGTGTGTTGTTATTTACAATAGAATTTACACAGTGATTTCTGTGATGTGTGTTGTTATTTACAATAGAATTTACACAGTGATTTCTGTGATGCGTTATGTGCATGTGTGGTGTTATTTACGATAGAATTCTAGATGTTCTGAATGAAGAGGGTGGGTTTCGTCCAAATTCTACAGTGAGATTTTAGCCCAAGATTATGAACAAGTCCCTCTTGACATGAGTCACCCTTTAAGCATGAGGTATGTTTCGTTGAACAAACGCTTGGACACTTTTCAGGTTAAGGGCAATTTCTGAGTCCATTGTAACTTGTTTTTTGTTGTTGTTAGAAGTCGCACGTTTCTTCCGGTGCTCTCATTTCTCAGTCTCTTTCATGCTCCTCAGCTGTTACAGAAATATTGTTACTGTCACCTAAAAATCCACAAGAAAGGAAACTCAACAAGCCAATTCATCACCCACCTTGTCTTAGTGCAGAGCAGAACTGAACCATCAGTCGTCTCCGGTAGAAACGACATGTACTTTGACCACTGTGACTCGACTTCACGAAACTTCAGAGGTCAGGTACTTCAAACTTCTGTCTCAAATCAACAGGGAAGATACATTGAGACACTAGTCCCTGGCTCGCAGGTAGGATGTGACGACCAAGGTGTCTGTGATGATCCAGAGGAGGATTAGGCCACTTAACCCCTATTAAATAGTCCCCCTCTAGAGTGCCTCTCTACGGCCACTCAGTGCAGTGGAGAAGGTACGTGACATTTCAGAGCCACCTTGCCACTCTCCCCTGTGTCAAATAAAGCTTTATTTATACAGCACATTTCAGACATGGAATGCAACACAGTTTGTGCTTTACAGGTTGCATTTTTTGGCAGAAATATTTACTACACAACAAACAGAAGATAAAAAGCAAAAGAATGACAAAACTGAACTACTAAAAAGCACCCTAAGGAAAAGAAAAGCTAAACATGTGTTTTAAGATCTCTTTTACATATGTCCACAGCTTTGTCCCCATCCCCAGGCTCCCTCCCTTGTAGGCTATTCCAGAGGCTGGGGGCATATTAACTGAAGGCTGTCTCTCCATGCCTCTTGGTCCTGGGCTTTGGGAAAGTTAAAAGGCTGTCTCTCCATGCCACTTGGTCCTGGGCTTTGGGAAAGTTAAAAGGCTATCTCTCCATGCCTCTTGCACATGGGCTTTGGGATAGTTAAAAGGCTGTCTCTCCATGCATCTTAGTCCTGGGCTTTGGGATAGTTAAAAGGCTGTCTCTCCATGCATCTTAGTCCTGGGCTTTGGGATAGTTAAAAGGCTGTCTCAACATGCATCTTGGTCCTAGGCTTTGGGATAGTTAAAAGGCTGTCTCTCCGTGCATCTTAGTCCTGGGCTTTGGGATAGTTAAAAGGCTGTCTCAACATGCCTCTTGGTCCTAGGCTTTGGGATAGTTAAACGGCTGTCTCTCCATGCATCTTAGTCCTGGGCTTTGGGATAGTTAAAAGGCCGACTCAACATGCCTCTTGGTCCTAGGCTTTGGGATAGTTAAAAGGCTGTCTCTCCATGTCTCTTGGTCTTGGGCTTTGGGAAAGTTATAAGGCCAGAGGACCTGAGGGACCAACTGGGTACAGAACTTAAAAGCATGTCTGACGTGTATTGCGGTACACAATCTTGGATTTATTTAAAACCCAATAGAATAATCATACAATTAATTCTAAAACTCACACGCAGCCAGTGTAGAGACCTGGTGTAATGTGTGCTCTCCGTCTGGTCTTGGTCAGAACCCGTGCTGCAACATTCCTTTCTGTATGTTTTGCAGTTGACCAATGGCTTTCTTGGGTAGACCTGACAGGTGAGCATTACAGTAGTCAAGCCTGCTTGTAATAAAAGCATGGATGAGTCTCTCTGTATCAGCCTGAGATAGAAATGGCCGCACCGTGGCAATGTTCCTCAGGTGGTAAAAAGCTATTTTGGTCACATTCCTAATGTGTGATTAAATTTTTTGTTCAGAATCTAAAATAACACCTTAGTTTTTTACCTGGAGTTTTATCTTTATTGCCTGTGAATTAAAATGTGCGGCTAGATTCTCTCTCTGTCCTTTGGCTCCAACAATAAGTACCTTAGTCTTGTCTTGATTTAGCAGGAGGAAGTTGTGAGCCATCCAAGTATTTAAATCACTAATAGAGTCTAAAATTTGTCTGTGGAGATAAAATCCTCTGGAGAAACAGAAATGCAATGTTGTGTATCGTCTGCGTAGCAGTGAAAATCAATATAATATAATAATATGATAACGCTGCCAAGGGGTAACATTTATAAACTGAACAGTACCGGACCCAAAATCGAACCTTGTGGAACGCCACATGTGATATGTATTTTCTCTCATTTATGTTCTCCAAGGGTGACAAAAAACTCTCGACCAGTTAAAACTTCTTGTCAATAGGTGTTTTCACTTTGGAAAAAATCGTGCCCAAATTAAACTGCCTCGTACTCTATTCTAGATCATACAATATGCATATTATTATTACTATTGGATAGAAAACACTCTCAAGTTTCTAAAACTGTTTGAATTATATCTGTGGGTAAAACAGAACTCATTTTGCAGCAAACTTCCAGATAGCAGGTGAAAAATCTGAAAACGAGGCTCTGTTTCAGGGCCTGTCTATTCAATTGCCTAATATTTATCGATGTGCATGCACTTCATACGCCTTCCACTAGATGTCAACAGGCAGTGGAAGGTGGAATGGGGTGTCTAGCTTGATCTGAGGTCGAACAAGAGCTTTTGGAGTGGCAGGTCAGGAATTTCCTTTCTCTACGTAGGCGCGCGAAGCACCCCCATATTGTCTTCTGATAAGCATTCGGTATACACGGCTAATATCTCCGGCTCTGATTTTATTTGATACATGTGATAATAACGTCGTAAAGTATGTTTTTTCAACCGAGTTTTATCAGATTATTCAACGTTTTTTGGGACTTTTGGAGTTTTCCGTTCTTTGCGTCGAGAGAAACTGGGAATGTCATCAACATTGGCTAGCATTGTGGCACGAATTCGACAGGAGAAAAGGACATTCTAAAACCAAACAACGATTTATTCTCGACCTGGGACTCCTTGTACAAGATTCTGATGGAAGCTCAACAAAAGTAAGAACAATTTATGATGTTATTTCGTATTTCTGTGGAAAATGTTGATTCCTATTCTCTGCCGTTTTGGCGGGCACTGTCTCGCAATAACGCAAGCTGTTTGTTATGGTAAAGTTATTTTAAAAAATCTAACACGGCGGTTGCATTAAGAACCAGTGTATCTTTCATTTGCCATACAACAAGTATTTTTATGTAAAGTTTATGATGAGTTCTTTGGTCAGATTAGGTGAGTGTCCAAAATAGCTCCGGACATTCTGGTGAATCGATGCTACATATTCACAATGTATAACCACGGTTTGCAGCTCTAAATATGCACATTTTCGAACAAAACATAAGTGTATTGTATAACCTGATGTTATAAGACTGTCATCTGATGAAGTTGGTCAAGGTTAGTGATTCATTTTATATCTTTTGCTGGTTTTTGCGAATGCTATCTATGCGGTGAATAAATGTGGTTGTGTGTTTGGCTATTGTGGTAAGCTAATATAATGCTATATTGTGTTTTCGCTGTAAAACACTTAAAAAAATCGGAAATATTGTTACGGCTGTCCTCGCTGACAGAAGGTGTGGACCAAAATGCAGAGTGGTTAGTGTTCATTCCTTTTAATGAAAGTCAACAAAACAATTCAAAATACAAAAACAACCAACGTGACAAAACCGAAACCGTCCTGTGTGGCAACAAAACCTCCACAGGAACAAACACCCACAAAACACAAGTGAAACCCAGGCTGCCTTAGTATAATTCTCAATCAGGGACAACGATAGACACCTGTCTCTGATTGAGAATCATACCAGGCCGAACACCAAAATCCCAACATAGAAATAGAAAACATAGACTGCCCACCCAAAACTCACGCCCTGACCAATAAACACATACAAAACAAGAGAAAACAGGTCAGGAACGTGACATAACCCCCCCCCCCCCCCCCCCCCTTAAGGTGCGAACTCCGGGCGCACCAGCACAAAGTCTAGGGGAGGGTCTGGGTGGGCATCTGACCACGGTGGTGGCTCAGGCTCTGGGCGAGGTCCCCACCCCACCATAGTCACTCCCCGCTTCTGTATCCCCCTCCCAATGACCACCCTCCAACTAAACCCACCTAAATGAAGGGGCAGCATCGGGATAAGGGGCCGCAGCTCCGGGCTGAGGGACTCTGGCAGGTCCTGGCTGAGGGACTCTGGCAGGTCCTGGCTGAGGGACTCTGGCAGGTCCTGGCTGAGGGACTCTGGCAGGTCCTGGCTGAGGGACTCTGGCAGGTCCTGGCTGGACGGCTCTGGCTGATCCTGGCTGGACGGCTCTGGCTGGTCCTGGCTGGACGGCTCTGGCTGGTCCTGGCTGGACGGCTCTGGCAGGTCCTGGCTGGACGGCTCTGGCTGGTCCTGGCTGGACGGCTCTGGCTGGTCCTGGCTGGACGGCTCTGGCTGGTCCTGGCTGGACGGCTCTGGCTGGTCCTGGCTGGGCGGCACTGGCTGGTCCTGGCTGGACGGCTCTGAAGGCTCGGGACAGACGGGCAGCGCTGGGCAGGCAGAGAGTTCCGACCACACTGGGCAGGCAGGCAGTTCAGACAGCGCTGGGAAGGCAGACAGTTCGGGCAGCGCTGAGCAGGCAAGCAGCGCAGGCGGCGTTGGGCAGACGGCCGACTCTGACCTGCTGAGGCGCACAGTAGGCCTGGTGCGTGGTGCCAGAACTGGAGGCACTGGGCTGGAGACATGCACCACAGGGAGAGTGCGTGGAGGAGGAACAGGGCTCTGGAAACGCACTGGAAGCCTGGTGCGTGGTGTCGGCACTGATGGTACTGGGCTGGGGTGGGAAGGTGGCGCCGGATCTACCGGACCGTGAAGGAGGACACGCGCTCTTGAGCACCGAGCCTCCCCAACCTTACCAGGTTGAATGGTCCCCGTAGCCCTGCCAGTGCGGCGAGGTGGAATAGCCTGCACTGGGCTATGCAGGCGAACCGGGGACACCACCTGTAAGGCTGGTGCCATGTACGCCGGCCCGAGGAGACGTACTGGAGGCCAGATATGTTGGGCCGGCTTCATGGCACCCGGCTCGATGCCCAACCTACCCCTACCATTGCGGCAAGGTGGAATAGCCCGCACTGGGCTAAGCACGCGTACTGGGGACACCGTGCGCTCCACCGCATAACACGGTGTCTGACCAGTACGACGCCCTCTCACTCCACGGTAAGCCCGGGGAGTTGGCTCAGGTATCCAACCCGGCTTCGCCACACTCCCCTTTAGCCCCCCCCCCCCCAAGAATTTTTTGGGTGAGCCTCTCGGGCTTCCGTGCTAGCCGCGTACCCTCATACCTTCGGTTCCTCTCTCCGGCTGCCTCTGCTCTCCTCGCTGCCTCCAGCTGTTCCCATGGGAGGCGATCCTTTCCAGCCAGGATCTCCTCCCATGTGTAGCAACCCTTGCCGTTCAAGACGTCTTCCCATGTCCATTCCTCTGTCTGTCTATGCTGCTGTCGCTGCCCTTCTCCACTCCGCTTGATCCTGTTTTGGTGGGTGTTTCTGTTAAGGTTGTCGTAGTCGTTCTCCTCCTCAGACGAGGAGGAGCATGGATCGGACCAAGATGCGGAGTAGTAGGTATTCATGTTTTAATGAACAAACAACAAACACTAAAAATTACAAAACTCTACAAACGTGACTAACCTGAAAACAGTCCTGTGTGGCCCAAACACTGACACAGGAAACAAACACCCACCTAAATGAAGGGGTAGCATCGGGATAAGGGGCAGCACCGGGATAAGGGGCAGCACCAGGATAAGGGGAAAACGATACACACCTGTCTCTGATTGAGAATCATACCAGGCCGAACACCAAAATCCCAACATAGAAATAGAAAACATAGACTGCCCACCCAAAACTCACGCCCTGACCAATAAACACATGCAAAACAAGAGAAAACAGGTCAGGAACGTGACAAATATTGGCTGGATTCACAAGATGTTTATCTTTCATTTGCTGTACACCATGTATTTTTCATAAATGTTTTATGATCAGTATTTAGGTATTTCACGTTGCTCTCTGTAATTATTCTGGCTGCTTTGGTGATATTTTTGATGGTAGCTGCAATGTAAAACTATGATTTATACCTCAAATATGCACATTTTCGAACAAAACATACATTTATTGTATAACATGTTATAAGACTGTCTTCTGATGAAGTTGTTTCTTTGTTAGTGACTAATTATATCTCTATTTGGTCGGTTTTGTGATAGCTACCTATGCGGTAGAAACATGGTGAAAATATGCGGTTGAGTCTTTGGCTATTGTGGTTAGCTAATAGAAATACATATTGTGTTTTCGCTGTAAAACATTTTAAAAATCGGAAATGATGGCTGGATTCACAAGATGTTATTCTTTCATTTGCTGTATTGGACTTGTGATTTCATGATATTTATATGCTATTATTTACTTGTGGCGCTATGCTAGGCTATGCTAGTCAGCTTTTACTGATGAGGATGCTCCCGGATCCGGGATGGGTGTTAAGTAAAGGTTAAATAGCATTGGACCAGTAAACGAAAGGTTGCTAGATCGAATCCCCGAGCTGACAAGGTAAAAATCTGTCATTCTGCCCCTGAACAAGGCAGTTACCCCACTGTTCCTATGCCGTCATTGTTAATACGAATTTGTTCTTAGCTGACTTGCCTTTTTCAATAAAGGTTAAATAAAATAAAAAATGGTCCTAAACCAATTTAGAACTGGACCGGAGAGGCTAACCTACCTATCCAGTCTGTCCAGAAGGATATGATGGTCAACAGTGTCGAATGCAGCACTTAAATCTAAGGACAGAGAGCTGTTTGGCATATGTGTTGGCTCTAAGATCATTTACCAATTTAACTAATGATGTCTCTGTGCTGTGGTTGGCACGAAAACCAGATTAGATTTTTTTTTAAATAGAGTTGGCACCAAAAAAATATTTTGCTCTTTGAAAACTAATTTCTCTTGAGTTTTGCTTAAGAATGGAAGGTTGGAGATTAGCCAAAAATTGCTAAGAGCTGAAGAATCTAGATGACTGTTCTTCGGAAGGGGTTTCACGATAGCAGTTTTTAGTGTAGTGGGGAAAGTGCCTGGAAAGTGCCTGAGTGATTAACAATAGCTTGCACTTCTTCAGATATGCCATTAAAAACTCAGACCATTGAGCCTCTAAAGCACAACACTCCACGTGACTTAGCCTGCATTTTAACAGGCCTTTATCCAAATGGCTTGAGAGAGCATACATGAGATTTTCTTACTGTGGAATAATAAAACGCATTTCCATATTTTGAGGACACTTGGTTTGTCCATCTCATGCTTAATAACCGTTTTGCTTTGTTTAGTTTTTTCTAAAGTGGATGAGATCAAACTGAAAATTATCATCTAGATTATTTATATTGGCGTAGAATGTATAATGTTATTCATCACGCCATTTTGTAAAGCCACAGTGAGGTATTTTTTCATAGTATTACCAAGAGGTTCGCACACAGACACTTTACATGCCAGGGGGTGACTGTTCTCTAGGCCACTTCATAGACTGTAGTGCAGCTCTGAACTCAAGCCCTTCTTTTCAGGTGTGGGAGTATGCATTCCTCCTGCTTATTAATATGTATGCCGTTTTCTGAGTGTTTATCTCCTGGCGGAATAAAAAGCTGTTAATGTATAACATTGGGAGCACAGCGGCTCTGTACTGTACCATACCGTACCTCCAGCTGGCTCTCTGACAGACAGACACATGGCTGAGAAGACTATGTCCCAAATGGCACCGTGGTACCTACATAGTGCACTACTTTTAACCAAAGTCCTATGGACCTTTGTCAAAAGTAGTGCACTACAAAGGAAATAGGGTACCATTTAGTTCATAGATAGCGTGTAGCTGTGAAAGTCACATGAAGTCTGCGGGGAGAATGCAGCTCTGCGCTATTTGATTAGGGTACTAATGGCCTGTCATACATCACAGTCTATATGGTCATTGTTAGTGGACAGCTTTAGTACCTTAGTTTAGGACCCTTTTAGTTGCCACAGCTTGGCTATCTCTTGATCAGTCACCTTAGGAAGCTGAAGGATCTGGCACGGTGAGTCTTTCTGTCTAATCGATTGTGTTTTATTACACAGTTTAATATAAAGGTTCTGAGCCGGGGAGTAGCAGAGCTGCTGAGTCAAGTTTTAATGTCACATGCACAAGTACAGTGAAATGCCTTTCTCGCTAACTCAAAACCAAACAATGCAATAATCAATAACAATGTAATACTAGAAAACAAACATGAGAAATAAGAAGAAATATTAAGAACACAATAAGTAAGTAAGCAGACTATATACACGGTCAGTTCCAATACCATATTTACAATGTGCAGGGATACTGGAGTGATGGAGGTAGATATGTATAGGGGTGAGGTGACTAGGCAACAGGATATAAGATAAACAAAGTAGCAGCAGCGTGTGTGTGTGTGTGTGTGCGTGCGTGCGTGTGTGCGTGCGTGCGTAACGGTTTCTCTCCTCCTCTTCGTCTGAAGAGGAGGAGTAGGGATCAGACCAAAATGCAGAGGGTTTTGAAAACATAATGAGTTATTAAACGACGAAGACGAACACGAAAAAACACACTTGGAAATGATAACAAAATAACAAAAACGAACGATATAGACAGACCTGGACTTGAGAACTTACAAGATACGAAGAACGCACGAACAGGAACAGACTACATACACGAACGACAAAACGAAACAGTCCCGTGTGGTAGACATACAGACACGGAAGACAATCACCCACAAACAAACAGTGAGAACAGCCTACCTTAATATGGTTCTCAATCAGAGGAAACGTCAAACACCTGCCTCTAATTGAGAACCATATCAGGCAACACATTAACCCCAACATAGAAACACAACACATAGAATGCCCACCCCAACTCACGCCCTAACCAACTAAACACATACAAAAACAACAGAAAACAGGTCAGGAACGTGACAGCGTGCGTGCGTGCGAGTGAGTGAGCAGATGATGGCGTGAGAGTGTAGGGCCCTGTGAGTGTGTATAGAGACAGTGCAAAAATAAAAAACAAAAGGTCAATAAGGATACAAGGTTATCTCAGATAGTCTGTGGAGCTATTTTGTTAGCTATTTATCAGTCTTACTGCTTGGGGATAGAAGCTGTTCAAGACTTGATGCCAGACTTGATGCACTGAGTCTGTCCAGTCCTCCTGAGGTATAGGTCAGGTGTTTGATTCACACATGTCAGGTGTATGCATCCATTGCCTACTAGCAGGACAAGGTCAGGCCATGTGTGGGTGCAGATGATGATGATGTGTTCTGTGAGAGGGAATGTTACAGTACTTTGTTCCAGCTTCAGCCATACTGACTGACCTGCCAGGCACGATTCTGTGTGTTTATGTGCTTTCTCGTCCGACACAGTTGCAAATGACAACAGCTCCATTCAGAATATAAAGTAGAAGACTACCTTTTGGCTCTTGGTCGTTCTCCTCTAACTTTTCGTTCCATCATTTGAATTCCATCTTGCTCCATTGTTTAGATATCTCCTGACCTTTGCCCCACGCGGAGGCTCTTTAACTGTAGCCTATTGCCGCTTTGATGACTTATGATTGGCTAACAACAAGCTACACACGCCACTCTCGTGAAAAGCAACGGGCAGTAATATCAGTTAAAATTACACATACCGAGACAGTGACAATCATGTCAGATCCGACCCAGACCCGTGACATTATTTAGAATTCTGGATCCGGACCCGCTCCGATCGCAGATCGGGTCTCGAGTATTTAGGTACAGGTGGATCCGTGAAGACCTCTAGTTTATATCCAGAGTTTTATTGGCTCTTGGTCACCCCCCCCCCCCCTTCATGGTCATTGCACATGCACACACAACACTTCTAGATTGAAACACACTGGTTGGCAGCCAGACTTGCGACTTCATCTGTCGACAACGATAGCCACTCTAACCTGGAGTGGGAGCGGTCACAGTCCAAATGTGCATTCGGGCATTCTGATTGGTGGAAACCAGGAAGCTGTGATAGATAGCTGAGAAGGGGAGAAAACACCCAAACAGGACTGTGGGTAAAGTCATGTGCACAGGCATGGCCTTTTTTACAATGATTGTGTGTGTGTATAAGAGAGAGATATGTAGGTGGTTGTGCTCCATGTTAGATATACCAAGGGTATCCACATTGCCTCCTGCTCCATCTCCAACAATGATCTCGCATTCGGTACCTGTCAGTTGCAGATGAATCTGTCACTGTGAGCTGGTGCGCTGTTGCAACTGTGTAAATTGATTGAACCAGAATGGGCGCCTTGAGAGCGATACAGAGACACACGATGGTGTGAGACACGCGGAGGGAGTAAATGAGTAGCGACGGGGGTGACTTAGAGAGAGATAGGAAGGGCAGGCTTTCCTTTCTCCGTGATGTTGTTTGTGCTTGTTGTGTTTCTCCTCTACCTGGGTCAGTGACTCCAGCTCCGTGTGTCCTCGGACCAGGCTGGTCGGCCATTAGTGGTTCCATTGGCAGCTGGTGTAATTAGCTGCATAGTGGACCCACCGGACACTGCTAATTAAAACTATTGCCTAGCCTTTCTCACCTAAACACCACAACTACTATACTGTAGTGCAGTCCCGGCCTCCACTGATGAGAGACAGCACTAGGTCTGATGTCGTCATCTCACTGAGTTTGGGGGGCATCCTGACCTGGAAGGCAGGACAGGACTGTTATCTTAACCTGAGTCAACAAAGGGTATTTTAGCGGGGAATCTTCTACACGCAGTTATATTAGAAGCTCTTGCTTGATTTCATCATGATTTCAACTCATGATTTCAACTATACTGATTGTTGGACAACTCTGTAGAAAGATGTCAAACTGCATAAAATCATTCGAAGGTCAAAGGACGGACACATGTGGGCTAAATGGAGAGAGAGCAGAATCATCTGTTCTCTCTCCAGCCAGCAGTTTAACATATCATTTTCATATTCCAGTTTCTATATTCCATTTTCCCTGTACTCACGCTGGAGCTAATCAACTGCATGAAGTGCCATTGCCTTTTACTATCCTCTCTGCATCCCTTAGAGGTTCCATTTAGAGAAGAATGTTATGCTGGATGGACCCTGTGCTGTTTTGGAGATTGTTACTGTGGAAACCAGGTCAATCCTAATCAGGAATGGGTGTGGGCAAAGTTTGAAAGGCAAGGGATATTTTTCATTTCTATTCTAGTGAGTAATTATGGAAATTCAAAACTTACATTGTGAAAAATAGATGCTGTTTGTACAGTATCATTTGTTTTGTTTGAGAATAAAAGCACTGAACACAATCAGCTTCATTTAGACTTGCTTAATTACTCTCCGTTTAGTCCTAATGGAACAGACAGATGCAATATTGTGAGAACAAGACAAGGGAAAAGGTATTCAACCTCCGATAAGAATAAGATTGATGTTTGACCCCTATATCTGTACAGTATAGCAACTACTGCCTTCTGAAAGACACACAGTATGGGTGATGACTGAAGAGGAGGCGTGTTTTGGCACGAGTAGCCAATCGGGTACCTTTAAGGTCTTTTCCTTGGCTTTCATCCTGCTCTCCATGCTCCTAGGAGCTCTGATTGGAGGGCAACCACACAAGCTTCTGAGGAACCTGAACAATGTAAATGTCAGAGAGAGAAAGAGAAATGTCAATGGATGGAGGCCTATAGGCTTAACAGTGAATTTTATTTTGTCATAGTATATATATATATATATCATCAGTGGTGTAAAGTACTTAAGTAAAACTACTTTAAAGTACTACTTAAGTTTAAAAAAATTGTGTATCTGTACTTTACTTTACTATTTATAATTTTGACTACTTTTACTTTCACTTCACTACATTCCTAAAATAAATAATGTGCATTTTACTCCATACATTTTCCCTGACACCCAAAAGTAATCTTTACATTTTGAATGCTTAGCAGGACAGGAAAATGGTCCAATTCACACAGGTATCAAGAGAAGGTCCCTGGTCAACCCTATTGCCTTTGATCGATGGACTCACTAAACACACATGCTTTGTTTGTTCTCAGTGTTGGCTGTGCCTCTTGCATTTACATTTACATTTAAGTCATTTAGCAGACGCTCTTATCCAGAGCATTCACCTTAAGATATCCAGTGGAACAGCCACTTTACAATAGTGCATCTAAATCTTTTAAGGGGGGGGGGGGGGGGTCAGAAGGATTACTTTATCCTATCCTAGGTATTTCTTAAAGAGGTGGGGTTTCAGGTGTCTCCGGAAGGTGGTGATTGACTCCAATGTCCTGGCATCGTGAGGGAGTTTGTTCCACCATTGGGGTGCCAGAGCAGCGAACAGTTTTGACTGGGCTGACTTTGACTGTACTTCCTCAGAGGTAGGGAGGCGAGCAGGCCAGAGGTGGATGAACGCAGTGCCCTTGTTTGGGTGTAGGGCCTGATCAGAGCCTGAAGGTACGGAGGTGCCGTTCCCCTCACAGCTCCGTAGGCAAGCACCATGGTCTTGTAGCGGATGCGAGCTTCAACTGGAAGCCAGTGGAGAGAGCGGAGGAGCGGGGTGACGTGAGAGAACTTGGGAAGGTTGAACACCAGACGGGCTGCGGCGTTCTGGATGAGTTGTAGGGGTTTAATGGCACAGGCAGGGAGCCCAGTAATCCAGACGGGAGATGACAAGTGCCTGGATTAGGACCTGCGCCGCTTCCTGTGTGAGGCAGGGTCGTACTCTACGGATGTTGTAGAGCATGAACCTACAGGAACGGGCCACCGCCTTGATGTTAGTTGAGAACGACAGGGTGTTGTCCAGGATCACGCCAAGGTTCTTAGCGCTCTGGGAGGAAGACACAATGGAGTTGTCAACCGTGATGGCGAGATCATGGAATGGGCAGTCCTTCCCCGGGAGGAAGAGCAGCTCCGTCTTGCCGAGGTTCAGCTTGAGGTGGTGATCCGTCATCCACACTGATATGTCTGCCAGACATGCAGAGATGCGATTCGCCACCTGGTTATCAGAAGGGGGAAAGGAGAAGATTAATTGTGTGTCGTCTGCATAACAATGATAGGAGAGACCATGTGAGGTTATGACAGAGCCAAGTGACTTGGTGTATAGCGAGAATAGGAGAGGGCCTAGAACAGAGCCCTGGGGGACACCAGTGGTGAGAGCACGTGGTGAGGAGACAGATTCTCGCCACGCCACCTGGTAGGAGCGACCTGTCAGGTAGGACACAATCCAAGCGCGGGCCGCGCCGGAGATGCCCAACTCGGAGAGGGTGGAGAGGAGGATCTGATGGTTCACAATATCAAAGGCAGCCGATAGGTCTAGAAGGATGAGAGCAGAGGAGAGAGAGTTAGCTTTAGCAGTGCGGAGCGCCTCCGTGACACAGAGAAGAGCAGTCTCAGTTGAATGACTAGTCTTGAAACCTGACTGATTTGGATCAAGAAGGTCATTCTGAGAGAGATAGCAGGAGAGCTGGCCAAGGACGGCACGTTCAAGAGTTTTGGAGAGAAAAGAAAGAAGGGATACTGGTCTGTAGTTGTTGACATCGGAGGGATCGAGTGTAGGTTTTTTCAGAAGGGGTGCAACTCTCGCTCTCTTGAAGACGGAAGGGACGTAGCCAGCGGTCAAGGATGAGTTGATGAGCGAGGTGAGGTAAGGGAGAAGGTCTCCGGAAATGGTCTGGAGAAGAGAGGAGGGTATAGGGTCAAGCGGGCAGGTTGTTGGGCGGCCGGCCGTCACAAGACGTGAGATTTCATCTGGAGAGAGAGGGGAGAAAGAGGTCAGAGCACAGGGTAGGGCAGTGTGAGCAGAACCAGCGGTGTCGTTTGACTTAGCAAACGAGGATCGGATGTCGTCGACCTTCTTTTCAAAATGGTTGACGAAGTCATCTGCAGAGAGGGAGGAGGGGGGGGGGATATGTGCTATATGTACATTTAAAAAACAAGAAAATGGTGCTGTCTGGTTTAATACAAGGATTTAAAAATTATTTCTACTTTTATTTTTGATACTTAAGTATATTTTAGCACTTACATTTACTTTTGATACTTAAGTATATTTAAAACCAAATACTTTACGACTTTTACTCAAGTAGTATTTTACTGTGCGACTTTCACTTTTAGCCTACTTGAGTCATTTTCTATTAAGGTATCTTTACTTTTACTCAAGTATGACAATTGGGTACTTTTTCCACCACTGTATGTCATATTAACTATGATTTTACAATATATATTTTTTAAATGTGAATAATGATGTGAGGTGCCAGTGCTGCAGCGGGGACCGTGGGTGAGAGGCAGACTTTGGGCTGGGGTGAGGGGGTAGTGTTACGTCCTCGGTGGCGATAATGTTCTTAGGGGTTATTTATATGAGCCTGGTCTTTGAATGCGCGTGCCAGAGCACCCGCAATGGGAAGGACATATTGAGCTCCCAAGTATGTAGGCCTATCCAAGTTTTTCCATCACCCTCGGGCTGACAAGCCTCTCGCGGACGTGTGAGTTAAAGCCATAGCATGGCATTGCGGAAAGAAAGCCTTCCGCTCGCACTTTAGCGAGTGGAAACGGCCCATGGCTTTTTGCCTTTTGGTCTATAGGCATTTGAATAGACATACTTTAAATTACAATTTACCAGTCATTTATTTACAATATGCAGGATGTCGAAGCAGGGTATCGAAGGAATCTTATTTTGATTAATTGTTATTGTATCAAACAGATGCAAAACGCAAAGAATTTAGCCAAAGGAAGAGCTTTGTACATTAACTTCTGACAAAAGCCGAGTTCCACCTGTCTTTCTCGAGACAAAGCAGAGCTAATAAACAGATACTAGAAGTTGTTCCTATCCAACGCTCTATAAATGACTGTCCAAATCTGCCAACATGAGCACCTCCAACAGGATACATATGGGCCTATCACATTAGATATTTCCTAGGAGTGAATGCCAGTTCCTGACATAGGACACCATGCGGATAGATGTCCTATTTCATGTTTAATTTATAGACATCTCTCAGTGAAGGAATACTACATGGTTGATATCTCACAGAGATATATTTCTGCCAGGCTCTGACAGGTCTGATGGGGCCAAAGATTTATAATATCCCTATCATTTCGCCATTTTAAACAACCTGGTGGTTTCATCTTCATAGTCACATATGTAGAATGTTTTTTTATTACATATGTGAAGGAAAAGTAAAATAGAGGAAAACTCAACGGAGGAAAACAAGTTCAATTAATTTCTGCATATTATAATGACAGGTGATTTATTATAATCTAATAAACTCTAATAAACGGTATAAACACAGTTAAAATAAATAAATAAATAAAATACACTACAGTATATACAGTACATTCGGAAAGTATTCAGACCCCTTCCCTTTTTTGTTACGTTACAGCCGTATTCTAAAATTAATTAAATAAATAAAAATCCTCATCAATCTACACACAACACCCCATAATGACAAAGCGAAAACAGGTTTTTAGTAATGTTTGCTAATTTATAAAAATAAAAAAAATATTCTGAAATACTGTCACGCCCTGACCTGTTTTGTTCTATGTTGGTGATTGGTATGATTCCCAATTAGAGGCAGCTGGCAATCGTTGTCTCTAATTGGGGATCATATTTAAGTAGCATTTTTCCACCTGTGTTTTGTGGGATATTGTTTATGTGTAGTTGCATGTTAGCACTCCATTGTCGTCACGTTTCGTTGATTTCTTTATTGTTTTGTTTTGTGCGTTTCTCTAAATATGTTTAAATATGTGGAAACCATATATCGCACTGCACCTTGGTCCGATGATTATTCCAGCGAACGTAACAAATACCTTATTTAATAAGTATTCAGACCCTTTGCTATGAGACTCGAAATTGAACTCAGGTGCATCCTGTTTCCATTGATCATCCTCGAGATGTTTCTACAACTTGATTGGAGTCCACCTGTGGTAAATTCAATGGATTGGACATGATTTGGAAAGGCACCAACCTGTCTGTATCAGGTCCCACAGTTGACAGTGCATGTCAGAGCAAAAACCAAGCCATGAGGTTGAAGGAATTGTCCGTAGAGCTCCGAAACAGGATTGTGTCAAGGCACAGATCTGGGGGAGGTTACCAAAACATTTATGCAGCATTGAAGGTCCCCAAGAACACAGTGGCCATCATTCTTAAATGGAAGAAGTTCGGAATCACCAAGACTCTTCCTAGAGCTGGCCACCCGTCCAAACTGAGCAATCGGGGGAGAAGGGCCTTGGTCACGGAGGTGCCCAAGAACCCGATGGTCACTCTGACAGAGCTCCAGAGTTCCTCTGTGGAGATGGGATAACCTTCCAGAAGGACAACCATCTCTGCAGCACCCCACCAATCAGGCCTTTATGTTAGAGTGGCCAGACAGAAGCCAGTCCTCAGTAAAAGGCACATGACAGCCCGCTTAGAGTTTGCCAAAAGTCACCTAAAGGACTCTCAGACCATGAGATACAAGATTCTCTGGTCTGATGAAACCAAGATTGAACTCTTTGGCCTGAATGCGAAGCATCACGTTATGGAGGAAACCTGGCACCATCCCTGCGGAAAAGCACGGTGGTGGCAGCATCATGCTGTGGGGATGTTTTTCAGAGACAGTGACTGGGAGACTAGTCAGGATCGAGGGAGAGATGAACGGAGCAAAGTACAGAGAGATCCTTGATGAAAACCTGCTCCAGACCACTCAGGACCTCAGACTGGGGCGAAGGTTCACCTTCCAACAGGACAACGACCTTAAGCACACAGCCAAGACAATGCAGGAGTGGCTTCGGAACAAGTCTTTGAATGTCTTTGAGTGGCCCAACCAGAGCCCTGACTTGAACCCGATCGAACATCTCTGGAGAGACCTCTGTCAGGTTGGACGCTGCCCATCCAACCTGACAGAGCTTAAGAGGATCTACAGAGAAGAATGGGAGAAACTCCCCAAATACAGGTGTGCTAAGCTTGTAGTGTCATACCAAAGAAGACTCAAGGCTGTAATCTCTGCCAAAGGTGCTTCAACAAAGTACTGAGTAAAGGGTCTGAATATTTATGTAAATGTAATATTTTTACATTTGGATAAATTTGCAAACATTTCTAAAAACCTGTTTTTGCTTTGATATTATGGGGTATTGTGTGTAGATTGATGAGGGGAAAAACAATTGAATCCATTTTAGAATACGGCTGTAACTTAACAAAATCTGGAAAAAGTCAAGGGGTCTGAATATTTTCCGAATGCACTGTATAAAAAATTATGTAGACACCCAAAATGAGTAGATTCGGTTATTTCAGCCACACCAGTTGCTGACAGGTACATAAAATCGAGCACACAGCCATGCAATCTCCATAGACAAACATTGGCAGTAGAATGGCCTTACTGAAGAGCTCAGTGACTTTCTATGTGGCACCGTCATAGGAGGCCACCTTTCCAACAAGTCAGTTCGTAAACTTTCTGACCTGCTAGAGCTGCCCCGATCAAAAGTAGTGCTGTTATTGTGAAGTGGAAACGTTTAGGAGCAACAACGGCTCAGCCGCAAAGTGGTAGGCCACACAAGCTCACAGAATGGGAGAGCCAAGTGCTGAAGTGTGTAGTGTGCAAAAATCGTCTGTCCTCGGTTGCAACACTCACTGCCGAGTTCCAAACTGTCTCTGGAACGTCAGCACAATAACTGTTTGTCGGGTCAAATCAAATCAAATTTTATTTGTCACATACTCATGGTTAGCAGATGTTAATGCGAGTGTAGCGAAATGCTTCTAGTTCCGACCATGCAGTAATATATAACAAGTAATCTAACAATTTCACAAACAACTACCTTATACACAAGTGTAAAGGAATGAATTAAAATATGTACATAAAAATATGATATAGGTTTCCATGGCCGAGCAGCCACAAACAAACATAAGATCACCATGCGCATTGCCAAGCGTCGGCTGGAGTGGTGTAAAGCTCGCCGACATTGGACTCAGGAGCTGTGGCAACACATTCTCTGGAGTGATGAATCACACTTCACCATCTGGCAGTCCGATGGATGAATCTGGGTTTGGCGAGATGCCAAGAGAACACTACCTGCTCAAAAGCGTAGAGCCAACTGTAAAGTTTAGTGGAGGAGGAATATTGTTCTGGGGCTGTCTTTCATGGTTCAGGCTTGGCCCCTTATTAAAGTGAAGAGAAATCTTAAAATTACAGAGTACAATGACATTCTAGACGATTCTGTGCTTCCAACTTTATGGCAACAGTTTGGGGAAGGCCCTTTCCTGTTTCAGCATGGCAATTCCCCCATGCACAAAGCAAGGTCCATACAGAAATGCAGGGGCGCAACTTTGGTTTTAGAAGTGGGGGGATATAATATATATATATATATATATATTTATCCAGTTGGATAAACACTCCAAATAGCTAACCCAACCCCTCAGAGGCGTCTGCATGGTCCTAAAGCAAACCGTTGCCTCATTTTGTATCACATTCCAATCATAAAACTGTGGGGGACAAAAATGCAATTTCAGAATGGGGGGGGGGGGGGGACATGGTTCGTCAAGATTGGTGTGGAAGAACTTCACTGGCCTGACCTCAACCCCATCAAACACCTTTGGGATGAATTGGAACACCGACTGCGAGCCAGGCCTAATCGCCCAACATCAGTGCCCGACCTTACTAATGCTCTTGTGGCTGAATGGAAGCAAGTCCCAGAAGCAATGTTCCAACATCTAGTGGAAAGCCTTCACAGACGAGTGGAGGCTGTTATAGCAACAAAGGGGGGACCAACTCCATATTAATGCCCATGCTTTTTTTAATGAGATGTTCTACGAGCAGGTGTCCACATACGTTTGGTCATGTAGTGTATATGAATAGAATTACTACCTTCTTTCCTGTCTTTCAAGATAATACATTCGATGACAAAGTGATAAATAACATAAATCAAATTGTTTAGGCGCGGCCGTGATAGCGTTGAAGACCCTTCTACCCTACATTCGTGTGTAGTGGCTGCGCGCTCTGACACCCGTGACTCCAGACCGCGAGCTGGGCTTTCGGCTTTGACAGTCAGTCTTGTCAGACATCGTTTCGAAAGATGTTGGGTACGGACGACCACAGGGACAATCTGAAACGGAGCGGGACAGGTAGGCAGAAATACACCATATACAGTGTAGCGTTTGTTTTTACATATTGACGTGTGCTGTTTACTATTCAAAGTTGGTGGCCCCCAAGTGACAGTTCATCACGCAGAATTATCAGTCTACCGGTAGCGCGTGTACAGTAGTCTATTTTACATTCATAATGGAATGATTCGCTATAAAGTTTCTCTGAGATGGACAAATTATACATTTTACGAGGCAGATGCATGTATAGGCCTAGCTATTTTATTTACAATGAATGGACAAACGACCGATTGTTAGATTTGTTTATGTCTGACATGGCAATTTGTTGTCATGGGCAGCTTAGACTTTTTTTTATATGCATGTAATATTCATTTTGATTTGATTGTTAATCAAAATACCTTTAGAAGTTTTATATGATTACAGCTTCGAGGTAATGTATTGTCTGTAACTTACGAAGCAAGTGTTATAGGTAATTGATACACTGTTGCGCTTTGAGGCTATTAATTGAGCGCACGTTGGTCATTTAAATTCCACATTAGGCGATCTGAATGGGCTTGTTTGTTCATACTTCATCACTCACTGAATAAAATATGATATTGCTCGACCGTTCATCGTCTATTACGTCACGCAACCGGGCTGGGTGTTTCCGCATGGCATGGGGTGAGCCGGTGCTTGTGGTTCTCAATGGCCAGATGTTGGCAGGCATTCCCTCAATAGAAAACTGTAACCATGAAATGTATGCTCCGCCAACATCTGTAGTAGACTATTTACCCCACCCGAATTCCAAAGCCATTTCTCAAATGTATGATGTGGTTCAATAACGTCTAATCTGGCAAAAAAAATCAGTTTATTTATATCTTTACACTCGGATAAGGGCATTCGATAATTGTAGGCCCTAGAATTGAATGAATTAATCACGTACAGTAAGAAAGCAACCGGTGGCTAATCATTCTGAAGAAGGGCAAACTTGATCAGACAAAGATCTAAAGCGCTTCAAGAGGTATTCTCGACACACAGGCCAGGGCATTGCGTACTTCACAGCTATCACCCACTGGGACCCATGACAGATGTTAGTCTGCTATACTTTACATTTATGTCATTAGGCGGCGGTTTCACTTGTCATGCCTATCTCAGTTGACCTCTACTCTTATGACATTGGAATTGGACACTTGCATTGTTTAATCAGTCAAATGATACTAATAATAATATTAATAAAATATTTCATTTATATAGGGCTTTTCATCATAAAGATCACCCTAAAGGTGCTAAAAACGAGTTGTTGGGCTGAACAATGGTCTTCAACAGAGGCTGGAGCATCCAGGTCACATGACCACGATAATAATGATGATCATCCACAGAAACACCTTTCATTTCAAACACTGATACAGGCCTTGGCTCTCCAACCTTGTTCCTGTAGAGCTACTGTCCTGCAGGTTTTCACTCCAACCCTAATCTAGCGCACCTGATTCTAGTAAACAGCTGGTTGATAAGCTGAATCAGGTTAGTTACAACTGGGGTTGGAGTGAAAACCTACAGGAGGGTAGCTCTCCAGGAACAGGGTTGGTGAGCCCTGATCTAGGCTATTATAACATAGTCCAAACAGCAGTTAAACATCCATGTCAGTAGTCCCAGGATGGCTTCTGAAAGAGTGTCAGTTGTTGGCGTGATGTAGTCTCTAATGTGTGTTTATTGTGCTGTGGGCACTCTGCACTCGCTGTAGCAAGCTGAGCTGAGGGGAACGCAGATACACCAAGGCAAATATCAACATGTTCAGTCAGGGAAGGTGAAATACGGCTGCTGAGGTTAGGAGAGCATTTATGGACGCCACCTTATTAAGGCCTGGTACTCCTGCTGAATGCCTATGGGTGAGTAATATGGAGGCCGGTGTTATTGTTGGTGTGACAGACTGCGGACATACTCTGTCAGTGTCACTTGTGTTTTGTCACAGTTGTTTCAAAGATGTTTATTTTCGTTATAATGGAGTAGTCTTTTTCTGTCTTTGGTGAGAGCTGGTGAAGTACTATGAAGTGTGTGTACCTGTGTGTGTGTGTGTGCCTGTGTGTGTGCCTGTGTGTGTGCCTGCTTTGTTTGCACTGTATGTTGACAGAGATCATTTAAGAAATGCTGTGCCAAGAGACATATGTCCATGCTGTTTGTGCTCAGAGATGACTTTGCCGTAAACTGTCACTTAGGGGTCCAGAGTGTCTCTTTACTGCTATAGCAGGCAACAGGTACAACACCACAGTCCCA